>NC_048293.1:12932929-13170429 GCF_009762535.1 Notolabrus celidotus
TGACTGAGCAGACATTTGCATAGAACGACATTTGTTTGTCATTCAAATGCCTTGTAGTCACCAGTCACCTGCTGAGTAAGATTTTTACTGAATATGACACCTTTTATAGACTCGCAAGCCTTGGGACAGTTTCTGCAACCCAACCTAATATTTAAGTCATTGTGGTCTGTGGAGATCTGTGCTGATGGGAACCACTGGACGGAAGGACTCATTGTTCAACATAGTCTGGATCCTCAGGCTGTTTGTCATGATGTTGTACTTTTATGTTGTGGCTTCCTCACCACGGCCTGTGGTTTCCGTCCAGCGAACATGTCTGCCCGTCTGCTGGGATCTGGGCACAGGTTCCGCGGTCTCTGACTGGCCATGTCCTCAACCGAGCCTTGCTCTGGGTGTTGGCTCGTTTACAATCCACCTTTGTGCTTTGTTTGCATGTGTGCTTCATATGTTTGCTAAAATAACCAAATTATGCAGGTTTCTGGACAAAGAGAAGCTATTGTTCCTCATAAGATATTAACAGAGAGAGTATCAGATCTGCTGACAGATTATGTTCTATTTTTAGGAGCTTGCCTTTAAGAATGAAAGTGGCCTTAGTGAAAACCCCTTGAAGATTTCATGGCTGGAAGGACAACCTGAGGTTATCACCACAGCTGCTCAACCGAGCCAGTTCATGTCTTCACAGGTACGTTTACAACATGTTGCTGAATGTCTCACTCTCACTCTCCCGTATTACACATCAGCCCTGCGCTACTAAAGCTCCTCATGTACACAGCTTCCAACTCAAATACTATCGCCTAAACACAGTCCAAGAAAGTGAAGGTATGTAAACTCTCTGAGGTTTTATTTTCATATCAGTGGTTCAAATCCTGCACTCCCCTCGTCTAGCCTAGAACAATGTGTTTGGTTTAAACGACCCTCAGTTTATTTGCTTTGGAGTGTTGCGATGCTGATCCGGCAGCGGCTCAAGGCCACTGGTTGGCCGCTTGTTACCGGGCCTGACCTGGGAGACCCCAGGAATGCTTGGCTTCACAAAGCGAAGCACGAGAAGCAGCGTGCAATGAAAGTAGACTGGGACAAGAGACTGAAAAAATGCCCACACAGACTGTGACTCTATGTAGCTTTAAATCGGAGATCTGCTTTTGTCATCAGTGAGATTTTACTCTCTCTCCAAGTTTTTTGGGAGGGAATATGGTGCTCCTTTGAAACCTGAAGGCTGAACTTTCTGCAGGTCAAACATTTGATGCACTTAACTGGAATGCTTTATTTAGAAAAAAGTATCTTAAAACATCTTCCCTCTGATGTGCTGCCTGATGTGATTCGGAAATCACAGTAGTCTGTATTGCAAGCTCGACTTTTTTTAATTGATTTTGCACGCCCAATGTTTTGTCTTCCGCTGTCAGCACACCATGCATACACCAAAGACACATTTACTCCTTTCCTGTCCAAGGATAATCACATTTCAGCTATTTCCACTGAGAATCCACTAAGTTTTTCTTTCCTGTCATTAGATTAGTATGAAGTAATGTTTTTCCCCTTACAGTGTCCATTGACTTCTCCTGTGTTGTGATCTTTACCTGTGAGGGATTACAGATCAGTAGACTTTCTGCGTCTACTTATCTGTGCCTCCAGAGCTGCTGCTGAACTGCATTTCACCCCAAAACCCAGTGCGGAGTCTCAAGGCCCCATGTCAAGGCTAGCATGTGAGAGTGAGTCTGCACACTGGGACTTGTCACACTAATCTCTTTAAATGTTATTATGGTAACCCGTCTTAGCTTACTGATATCCAAAACTGATTGCTTCATCTTTTTTTTTGGCCGTGCCTCCGAGAATGAAAACATTACTTTGGCCGGGTAATTTTCGCATTAGCCCTCAGCAAGAATATTTCTACAAACATGACATAATGGGTTAACCGGTGTAGATATTAGTAATGTTGTTCCACATCTGGCCTGGGGTCAGTGGAACTGGCTAGTAATAAGAAGCAAGAGCCTTGGAGGTCCTTCTCTGTCTCTATCTGAAATCTGAAAATTAGATTCTTCTCCTGTCGTCTACCCCTCCATCGCTCCTCCACGCCGGCCAGCTGCAATCACATAGGAGCCACTTGGGTGAGGACTTGCTTCTTTGACCTCATCAATCCAAACATAGAGCTTAGAGAGTGAGAGTCTCACTACAGGGAGCTAAGAGAAACAGACGTATGACTTCAGCCTCAGCTTCGGTTCCAGCTCTGCTTGGCCTTTATAAATTAATCCAGGGCCAGAGTGAAAGGCAAACAGAATGCAGGGTGCTTGTCATCGAAAACCTTAGTGGGGTTTCTGGATAACACACTAAACTGAAAATCAGACAAAGGATCCACACACTACTGACAGCTACCAATTTAGTAAAGTAACATTTTGGGAACTAACAGATTTGTATCAGTCATTGATTTAACAAAAGGACAAAACGCAGAACAAGCATTACAGCATAGAGGAGTGTTGAACAGGCCCTCAAGAGCTACAGAGAAATCCGTGCTATATTTCCTCATCTATTTTATGAATCATCTGCAACTTCAATGATCTGTTATTACAAACTCCTCTCAAGGATTGACCCAAATGGATCATGCGGTATTACTGAATTAAATACAGTCTTCTTCCCTGAATCATCACGATCATTTAGTACCCTGTGTTTTCGTGCACACTTTCTCCACATGTTGGATGACGTAAGAAACTAAAGATTTTTACGAGACACAGCAAAAAAATATTAAATAAGCCATGGTTGAGAATGTGGTAGTCTGGTTCTCCATGTGATTGTTGACGTGGGTACAGGGAAAGTGGGCCGTCCTTACAGTAGCCCATCACACATGAGCGTACACACTGCCAGACCAATGCAGACAAATGCCTCCAGACAACCTCTGGATGTGGACTGACAGATCAGATCTCAGCACACATTGATAAGCGTTCACACCTGGAGTTCAGGTCTATCACTTGTGCTCCGATCACCCGGATCGATTTTAATGCTAGGTGTAAACAGGATCTAAGTACGATTCAGAAGTGCAGTTTATTTTGCTTGCAAAGAAGACACGTTTGAAACTCGCCATCAACAACAGCCACGTGTACTTACCTTACCAAGCAAAGAAAGGTGCTTAAACAGTTTTACTGAAACATATTCACCTCTCAGGTTGTGATCTGCATGACTGAGGGTCTATCTACTCTCAGACTCTATTACTGACTCTTTTAACTCTTACAAATTTGAGGACACAATTCCCCTTTACAATCCCTCTGAAGATCCTGAAACCTTCGCAGTGCTAACTATGGCACAGAGTGTTGGAGTTTCATCACTCTCACAGAGGTGACCTGTTGAACTGTTGGTTCTGCTTTAACTCTGCTTGTCCAGAAAGCTGATATGACATGATTAATATTAGGCCCCTGCTGCATTCACCCAGTTTTCTCACCGTGGATATTAAAAATTTCATAACCGCAAAGGGTCACGTCTTCCTCACTGTGAGGAAATGCTCCCCATGCTCCAAACTTAATTCAGAGCTCTCATTTGGGAAAGGATCTGGTTTCATCTCCAGGCTGCTCTTCAGTGTGTCTTTACCTTTTGACATAATAAGCGGTCTTAGTGAGAAATTGAGATATGGCACGTTCATAGAAGGCATGATCAAATCATTCTTAGCCGTGCATGCATTTCTATTAGAATTGTATTGTATAGAGTTGCAAATCCCAGCCAATACTAAATCAATTGATAAATCGATCAGTCAATACATTTTTATTCATATAGTGCAAAATCTCAACTCAACTCAACTCTATTTATATAACACCTTTTATACATATAAAAATGCAGCCCAAAGTGCTTCACAAAATAACAGAGAGACAGAAAACAACATTAATGGTAAAATTTAAAAGTCATTATTATAAATAAAATAATTAAAAATAAAATCAACACAGTAAAATTAATAAAATAAGTGAGTGGAAATTTAAAAAAAAAGGTAGCGTTGACTGGATCAGATGAATACAGGAAATAAAATAGATAAATAATTAATTAAATAAGATAAATAAATGTTAAAGGCATGATTAAAGTAATAATGCTGTCCAGGGCTAAAAATAAATTACTTCAAATTAAAATCTAAGTTAAAAAGGTAAGTCTTAAGTTTACTTTTAAAAACATCCAGAGAGCTCGCCGATTTTATGTCCAGAGGCAAAGAGTTCCATAGCTAAGGGGCATAAAATCAGAAAGCTCTCTCTCTCTCTGTTAAAACACAAGGAACATTTAAAAGGGAAGCATTCGAGGACCTCAGTGATCGAGCTGGAACATAAAATGACAGGAGATCAGTGATTTGTGGAAGAGTAAGACTGTTAAAAGCTTTAAAAACAAGTAAAAGTACTTAAAAATCAATTCTAAAAGAAACAGTTCAGAGTTTTTCAAAACGGGGAGTTATGTGATCAGTTTTCTTTTTCCGTGTTAAAACTCTGGCAGCAGCGTTTTGAACAAGCAGCCGTTTCTTTTGAGATTTTTTTGGGCAAATTGTAACAAATGTTTCCTGAGGACTCAAAATAAAGCAGGGCTAGACCATACACTTTGTCATATAATTTACAGACCATACGTCAATCCACCATGAGCAACCATTTGGTAACGTTTAGCTACAGAGGCAAGGAAAACTTCCTTTTAACAGGCAGACAACTCGGGCAGAACCATGCTTGTGGTGACTAGCCAATTATCCAACTAGATGCGATAAGATTTGAGATAGGGATAGAAAGAGAGATGGACAAACTTAAGGCCAAATCGCTAATAAAACAGTAAAAATATGGGCAATAATCGCAATAGCAGTCCAGTAAAACAAAAAAAAAAGCACAACTGATAATAGTAATTGACACAGTCGAGAAAACGGGTCCATTATTAATGTTAACAAATGTAATACTGATGATAAAAATAAGACTGATATTAATAGTTGGTCCACAATCAAGCTTGGCCATCTGCAGCAAGGACCCATGGGGATCTAGGAGACAGGAGGGTTCAAAAAGTTCCCATGAAAATATGTGGTTAGTCATGTTAAATGGATATGAATATGTAAAAATAGTTGCATGTATTAATATAACATGTATGCACACAGACAGATAGAGACAGAGGCAGAGACAAGAGCTCGGTATGTCAGGTCACTCAGCATTGTAAGGACAGTTTTGAGACTACCCTGAAAAGTAAAGACAATGTCTGACTCCTGTACTGACTAATAGACAGTTCCACAGGAGAGTGGCCTGATGATTGAAGGTTCTACCTCCCGTACTACTTTTGAAGGATTTAAATAAGTTATGTTCCTGAAAGAAGACAATAAACACTTGTGTTTTTCTTAATGTCGTTTTTGTGGTAACAGCAGTGTTTAATGGCTCAGACTAAGTTCGTGCAATGTTTAATGAGATCCGCAAGTAGTTTCTACATCAGTACATGATTCACTGTGTGTGGCCGCCTTTATGGTAACACAGAGTCAAATTAATGAATCATATCCCACCTCTTAGACAGTCTCGGATATGGTAATGACTGTCTAAACATCCGCTTTGTCTTTGCCAGCCCTGAAGTTTGTGTCCTCATGAATGTACTGCCAACATTAATCATCGTGTTGTGATTCATGGTTTATGACATAGTTCAGCTCAGCAAATCGTGTGTTGTAAAGGATATAAATTTAAGCCTTATATGCCTGCTTCTTCCATCCAGAGCTGAAGAGTCATGGCATGCTTGTCACGACAAAAACCAGATGCTTCAGATCAGCTATTCTAGGATTGTTTTTCCAGTCAGCCAGTTTTCTTGGGCTTTAAAAAGTGTCCTCTCACCTAAAATAGCCTGAGTCTTTGGGAGATTCACTGTTTGTGGCCATGCTTTTGGCATTACCCACCCTGGCTTGACTCCCACTCTCACAATCAAGATAGCAGAACTCTAGGAGGGATACCAGCAGGATTCTGTATGTAGCGCTTAACAAAGCCAGAAGCAGAATGCCAACAGTAAAAAATAGTCATAGTAAAAATTAGGGCGGCCTCTGAAATTGACTGCTTGAACCATCATTCAAGTCTGAGTTGCCTGCATGAGTATCATTGTATTCACAGCAAGCTGTAAACTTTACAAACCTAGGCTTAAAATGACTCTTCAGTGTTCACCTTTCACAAGGATTTTACCAGAAGCAAACACAAAAAGAAATAGTGGTTAGTTTTGAATGCACACAGGAAATCAGGAGTTTGGCTCGTTTGCTTCATAACAGTTTTATGTTGTGGCGCTAAACTGATAAAGAACCAATATCAGCAGAACACAGAATGAGATGTATGGCTGCTTCCTGGTAAAATAGTAAATAGATGATAATAAGATTCATCCTTTGTGCCCATAGACTGTATAAATAAATGGGTGTGGTATCCGTGACGTCACTCATCTGTTTCTGAGGCGCTGTTTTGAAGCCGGCGGGAGCCATATTGGATATGCTGAAGTCGACCTAACCGCTGTCAAGCTAGTGTGAGATAAAGAGGCGGGCTTTGAGCTTCCTAGCTAACAGCTACAGTGTTCCCGCCTGTTAATCAAGTCAGCTGTGCCTCTCATAATGCAAAACTCATAATCTTAGTATCTTCAAAATCGCTGCGTTATGAAAAAATCCCCCGCCCCCCCCACTCAATTTTTGTACCAGGCTGTACACGGGATTATTTCTGCTGCAAAGATCGGCTTTTTTGAATTGGTGTGTATGTGGTTTCCGGTACTTCCGGAGCCAGCCTCAAGCGGACCCTTCAGAAACTGCAGTTTATAACACTGCCTGCAATGGCTTTAATACTTGTGGCCGTAGGTTGCCGCATGTTTGTGTCTAATTGCCAGTGAGTTCTTCAAGTGAGTGTCAAATGGGGTGGGGAAAAAAATCTGTTGGATTAGGTTGGACTAAGCTGCTGTTTTATGAGCCCAGCAAGTTTCATACTGTTTAAGCCATATCCACTAGCAGCTTCTGAGGCTTTTTTAATGGCCTTCCTCCAAATTCATTGATTCCTAGGTTCTTCACCATCCCGGTGGTGGACAAGGCCAATAACTTGCTATATGCCACCTGAGCTGGGCACACTTCAGCATTCCATCCGCTGCTTTGCCCCCGCTTCCAATTCTGCATAACTCAGCTTCTTACGTTCACAGGCCTTCCTTTGTTATATGTAATTAACAAAGTTTTTACTAGGTGTCAGATTTTCTGCAGATATGTCCTACTTTCAGACACGCAGACACTGTGATTGAAAATAATACATTTAATAATCAATAATAATAAAATAATCAATAATAGGGCTTTGTATTGAAGAGCCAAACCTGTTTGGACTCTGTAACAGTTTTCTCATTTATGTTGTTTGAGTAGAACTGTGTATCAGGTTTGAATTGAAATAAGGGCAAGAAACTGGCTTGGATCTGTTGGTGACATTTTGTCTATTTGGAGCAGGACCCTCATGAAACAAAAGACTAAACTCTTCCTTAAGAAATGTCCATAAACTCAGGGTGGCTTGAAATATAAATATGTCTTTTCACATTTTATGATTAGAGACTGTGTGAATCGCCTGATGTGAGAGAAGTGTGGCCAGAGTTTTATTGTGTTACACCCAGAAACACCCAGTTCATCATGTGTGTCAAGAGCAGGGGAAAGCTGTTGTGGATTAGTTTAGCCCTAACCGTATGTAGCTTGATATTATGTTGTGACAAGCTACAGATAGCATAAACAATATCATGAAGCCATGTTAAATCAATCATTTATTTTAAAAGCATCTTAAAACTCTCTCTGAAAGATGCAACTACAGCATCTGACACATCTTAGGTTAGCACCCGACAAAAGAATTAACTCATAAGAGCTTCTCTTCTCAGTGAGATGACGGGGGTCTTTGCTTTTCTCTATGACACCAAGTTTAGATTCTGAAGGGAGTCAAGTGTTACCAGATGTGATGTGTAACTTCACAGCTCGGCCAGTTTGTTCAGTGCAGACAAGATAATTTGTCTTCACTTACAGCATCTTTTTTTTGTTTCTCACATCAGTCATATGACAGACTCTTGTTGAGCTGAATGTTTTGGGATTCTTTGCACTCAGAGTAGAGCATGGAGTCATAGCAGCCAGGGACTCTTGTCTACAGCAAGCAAATGTTAATATTGTAGATTATGCTAAGAACGGATACCAACTTTAAAGGTACAGTGTAAAGAAACGAGAATATTTAGCGATATCTAGTAGGGATGGCGAGGATTTTCGAATATTTGTTCACTTTGTAAAAATCGAAGAGTTACTTATAATATTTTCTCATTTTAAAAGTACATTTTTTTTAATTTTTTCAATTATCAAATAGCATTCTGGCTTGAAATGCCCATCCCTAATATCTAGCAGCCAGATTTCTCACCCCTCCCATTATGGAAGAGACGTTAGCCTTCAAAAACAAGCCCCTGCGATACACGATAAATGTAATCCCTCATTTGTCATGATTTTACTTTAAAAAAAGAATATTGCCATAGGATCACAACCCCAGGGATTCAGTTTATGTCTAGGGCTTTCAAGGCTTTGGATGCCCGTTCATATATTTGGCTGTTGGCTAAAGGAAATGGTACAGAATGGGCTTATCCCGTGGTGGCTCTTCTCCAGCCCCTACCCAGTTGGTTTCTGCCTCTCTCATCAACTCAGGGAGCCAACAGGGAGACAGTGTGCCGTGACACTACCACTACATTTTTTTTGCGTGCATCAACCACTCTCTTCTTCAACTTCCAACCGGTGCATTTCACACTTACGTTCCTATTTTGTCCATTCTGTGCTACAGTAGAACCATAGACTGTGTAAAATATGGACATAGTATCCGTGACATCACCCATCTGTTTCTGAAGAGCTGTTTTGAGGCCAATTGTCGGCGGTAGCCACATTGCTGCTGTGGAGCCAGTGTGACATAAAGAGGCAGAGTTTGAGCCTCCTAGCCAACAGCTACGGTGTTCCCGCAGTCAGCTGTGCCTCTCATTGGAAGACTGGTAATCTCAATATCTTCGAAATTGCCGCGTTAGAAAAAAATTCACCCCCCTCACAGTGTGAGCCGATAGAGAAATGAGCTACCCAGACTACACTCGTCTTTTGTCCCAGGCTGTAAACATGTTTATTTCTGCTGTAAAGATCGCCTTTTTCCCATTCATGTGTATGTGACTTCCGGTACTTCCGGAGCCAGCCTCAAGCGGATCCTCGATGAACTGCAGCTTTTAGCACTTCCGCATTGGACTCATATTTTTAGACCGGAGGTTGCCGCTTGGGTAGAACATGGCGTTGAAAGATGGTGGCCTCCATAGAAGGGGACCCGCCCATGTGTAGATATAAAAGGCCTAATCTGAATTAAAAGTATTTATAGTCCTGTAATTATTATAATGTGAACATACCTAAGAGTGTTATATTCCATTTCTACCAAACCTGTTCTGCTAATGTCGCTAAACATCACACACTGCACCTTCACTGCCCTGTTTCCTTATGAACAAAAGGCTTTGATTGTTGGCGAGAAAGCACTGTCCAAAGTCAAGTGTGACTAAAAAGCTTTGAAAATGTCCTTGTATAACAAAGTCTGACATGTTGGCCACACCCTTATTTTGCCTTTCAACATCTCTCTATGAAACAGGCGTTCTGCTGACAAATAAACAGATGCTTCAAAACTCTATTTACTGCTCTACCAAATTTGTGACTGCACACAAAATGCAGCCTGACATGCCTGTCTAATTTAGGCCTGTGTGTCTGTCCTCCTCCAGATAATATCGTGCTGCTTGTTGTGCTGGATAATTCAAGGTTATAACTTTTCCAGGAACCGTCGGCTTTAAGTGACAGACGAGGCTTATTGCTCCCACAGTGGCTGCTGACTGTTAAAAAGCCAAATAAATATCTGTCCATCAGTGTGTGTACACAGTGTCAAAGGATTAAAGGTTGACGGGAGCACTTCTATTCACAAAACCACCAATTTTGGAATTTGAAATATTTTTTTTCTTTACATCTCCAAAATACCAAACAGTACATTTTTTCAAAGCAGGAAATGATTCACGATGTGCTTTTGTCTTAAGATATACAAAACAAAAGAGGCACTGATAACCAGTTTACAACGAGAGATGCTAAAACAGATGTACAGACATATCCACAAACATTGCTTTTAGTGTTTGGACATACATAGAATTCCAAATCTGTTTTTAGATCAGGACACTTGTGGTTCGTATATTCTGCAACATTACTCGTGGGAAACGTAGGAATTTGACTGATTCTGTGTTCGCCCCACAGTCTTTCCTAACAACCCCCTTGCTAAAGCACAGAGTGCGGCTCTGTCCTACTAATACCTGAGGAAAGTCCCCTGAAATTGTCTCCAAATATCTTAGTTCAGCCATGCGTGCTTAAATGTACATGCATGCCAGACGATGCATGTGAGACTCATGCATGTATCTTTCTTGTGTTGGGGGTCTGTTTGGTCAGACGGTAGTGTTTAAACCCTCATCAAGACTTTTTGCTGCAGTAATGGATGTTTCTGGTCCTCCTCCCTCGACACCCCCTGCATATGTGGAAGTATCACGTTTCCCTTTACCACTTTCTTTCTCGTGTGCCACTCACCACAGCATCAGACTCTGATTTGCAGCTAAGAAAACAGCCTGCTCTTGCTTCTTTGCCTTTTTTTTAATGTTCCTCTGAGGTCTTGGACCTGTGGCCTGGCTTGGTCCACAGCCCAAAATGCCACCACTGACTGGCTGGCTTTTATTGGAAGCAGAGCTAAGTGTTTGTTTTCACTGCATTGTTGAGAATGAGAGATGGGGGGTACCTTGGTCTACCTTTGAGTGGGGCCTCTGGGATGCGTGCGGAGGAAAAATTGCCCTGTGCACACAATAGATTGGCAAGCACGCCAAGAGCCAAGACATCGCAGCTCGAGGACCTTGGATTCCAGCCGCAGCTTTTCTTTTCTTAAACACAACACTCTTAAGTCTTAACAGCCGTTTCCAGGGCTGTGCTGTGCGGTCTTAGGGATTATTGTAGCATAAGAGGGAAGAAAAGGAAGGTTAAAAAGTCCAACTTGAGTTTAATATTAGACAGAGTTCAATGATTAACTCAAACCTGATATTCACCTCCGCAAAGGCTGCCTTGAAGGAGACCTTAATGTCTTCCTTTTATTATTGCAGGTTAACTTTTAAACAAGCCCAAAAACAATGACGTTTTTTTTCTCTGAAAAAGAAGTTCATCAGTCTTTTTTAAGTAGTTATTTTCCTCCATTGAATAAAAAGGAGTAAAGGGATCACAAAGTCAGAAAGCTTCAGTTTATCTGAACAATAACCAGTCTTTCAGGATTTTAAGTTGCCCACAGCATCACTGACTTGTATCTCTTCTACGTATTCCACACTCTATCCAAAGCCCTCCTCCTTAGTCTGGTAAGTGTCTCAAGAGTTTGTCCATCACCTAGAGGACGTCATCCAAGATTGAAGGGATATTAGGTTTGTCCACAAAATCACTTTGACTTCCAAATGATTTCTCAAGCTCCTCTTCCCTGTTCATCAAATATCTCGTCTAGTTGTGTTTGTTCATCACCTGGAGTACGTCATCCAGGATTGAGGGGCCCAGGTCGAGGCTAAAAGAAAAGCCACTGTCCTCATCCTTTTGCTGCCCAGCACTTGTGTCACAGGTGTCTGTAGAGTCCCCGTCCTTGTCTGAACTCAGACTGCCCCATCCAGACCTTTGAGTCTGACTGGAAGCAACTTTATTCCCTCTTTGGTACCCATCCTCCTTTTCCATCTCTTCGTCTCCTTCCGCGCTGTCCAGAAGCGGCATGGAGCTGCATTTCTTCCTCTTCTGAGGCGTGATGTTCTGGTGGTCTGCATTCCAGTCAGGGCTCTCTGACCCCTCCGCCTCATCTAAGTTCAGACGTGGGGGCTTGGGTGGCGGAGAGCAGGCCAGGAAGAGGTTCTGCTCACTCTGGGAGCTTTGCAGCAGCAAATTGTGGCCCATTTTCAAGAAGGACAGGTCTCCAAAGCTGTCCGTATGGGCATCACTGCCGATGTGTGAGATATGGCGGAAATCAGCCAGCGGGAGGCTGATCATGTTGACCGACAGCACCTCCCTGCGCTTCCGGCTGGTCCAACGACCAGAGGACGGCTTCCTGTACAGTGACGTTCTCAGCGGCATGTTGTCAGATCTGTTTTTGTTCAACTTGAATGTCTTTATAAGTCCTTGAAGGTGTATCCTTTGTTCGTCAATAAATCTTCAGGTGCTGGTGAAGCTTAAAAGCATTCCGCCATCTGTAACAAAACACACGCACATGAACAAATGTTGTTCTGATAACAAGTTTCCTGTGACTGCATTTTTTTAATCAAGACTGCACTCTGAATCTCCTCTCAGTGGAAAACGGAGCAGGTCTGTGCCTGCGCTCCTCATGTAATTTAGCAGCAGATGTGAGCGTGGTGCTTTATCAGTTGGCTTGATGTGAATCAGCAGCCATGTTTTGAGATTGCACCTGCTCTGCTTGATTTTGATTTAATGAAATTCAGTATTATTTGGCTTCAGTGGTACGCTCCACAATGCTTTTAGTCTTTCATCTCTAAATATTTACTCCCCAAATCCTTGTTTTTCTCATAAGAGCAGGTGTGGTCTGCAGCCTGTCTTCTTGAGGAAATATATTAGCCTACTTGAGACTTCCAGTAACTAAAACAACAAAAACACAGATTCCCAAAGGGTTATTGTTTTCCTGCATGTAAGAAAATCCATCTCTTCACATTTTGTTTTGGCAGAACAGGAGGTTTTTACCGTAACTTCAGTCAGATATCAGGACTACAATGTCTCAGAACACATGTTTATGATTTGGGGAAAAATACAAATAATACGGATGCAATTAGTTCATTTTTCTGCGGTGTGAGAGTTATGCAGATACTCTTGATGTGGAAGTTGAGAGGATGAGTTATACTTAAACCATTCGTAACATTGCACTCTACTCTAATACATTTTAAAATAAGTTATCGCGTTTGTAATGTAATTTGAGGCTTTTGTGTTCATAAACTTACTTCCACTAATACAACTTTAAAGGAAACGTCTCGTTCAGTATGAGTAATACAGCTATTACAGTTAAACTATTCAAAACAAGGAGACCCTTATGCCTGCCGTGACCTGTAATCATTTTATTAAGTAAAACAGACCCCAGTTCATCAACACTGGCACGCTGATTAGATAATCCGCTAAGTGTCTGTGATTTTACGGTCTCACACAGCCAAACAGCTTTGCCCACATTAGCTCTGTGTTCGTGACTTGAAACACTCACTCTGTAAATTTGTAAGCCACTACAGCAAACAGGTTTTGTTGGCCTGTAAAGGTTTTACCGGCACTTTAGTAGCAGCGGGAGATTGGAGAGCGTGGACACAACAGCATTCCTTTCCAAACATGTCAGTTTGACCAAGGAGGAGTCCTAGGATTTCAGCCATGAGTATTGTATTCAGGAAACACTTCAAGGCCAAGTCAAAATTAAAGAAGCCCATAAAAACACATTGGCCAAGAAACGTTTCTTAAATTATCCTCCAGAAGGCTGCCATAAATGATCCATCTTTGAGACAGATGAGGAATATGTTTGATGAAAACTCTCACCGCCATTTAAAAGCAACCATTTCAAGAGTTTTCTTTCCCTGCAGTTGTTTTTATAGCGAGATAAATAACGACTGAAGAGATAAAGATTGATTAGGTCGTTCTTACCTGTCTTACTGAGCAAATACAGGATAGTAGAATCCCCACACATGCACACACGGCTCTGTCAGGAAAGAAGGAAGCGTCTACCTGCACATGTTGGCAAACTCTCCCTTAACATGATCAGGCTTGTTCAACAGTTACAGAGAAGACCTGGTTATGCAGCCTTGAGAGAGAGAGAAACAGGGTCACTTCAAACGGTATTTTCCCCAGCGTCAAAAACAAGTTTAACATTTAGTTGAAGAATGTAACGACCAAAATAAAGCTTCTCACCTTTGCTTTGCTGCTGCTCAGATGAATATTTGATCCTATTATCCTCTGTTTCTTCAGTGCTGATCCTCCCCAGTGTTAACTCCCTGCTGCATTGCAGACCTCTCCAGGTGTGCCGGTGAAAGTCCTCTCTGTCTGAGAGATAAGGCAGGTGAGGTCAGAGTACAAGAGGTATCCAGGTGGAGTCTGTCCCTCAGGTTTTTTTTTCCCTTAAGGCTTTCTGTAGTTTGTATTTTCAGTAATCCTTCTTTAAAAACGTCGCCAGTCTTCAGATGATGTCATCCTGGTCGGATATGAGTTGGCCTCTTAGTCACATGTGTCACACTGCGGGTTGACTGGCTGCACCCATTACCTGCACCAAAGCGTACGGTACAGATTTAATCCCTTTGATAAAGAGAGGCCGACATGCGGGAGAAAATGGTGTGAATGTGTTTGAGCGAGGGACAGAAAGAGGCTGAGGTGAGCGTGTTTGAGAGTGTGTGTCTCATAGATTGTGTGCTTGTGCCTAAAAGGAAGTCATAGTCAGTGAGCAAACAGGTCAGAGGAGGGGGTTAACAGATCTCTAATCTCCATGTCATTGTTCCTCTGCTCTGCTGATTTCCTGATTTCCTGCTTACTGTTGGCTTGTCTAAAGCCCCGGAGACCAGCCCACTCCACAGGCCCTTCTGCCTGACTGGAAGCCTATAGCTCCTCTATGTAATCACAGCACCCTATCTCACACAGACATGTACGTACAGGCACGCTGGATTGCACAAGTGAGATAACTTGTTGCATTTCCAATTCTCACGCCTCCAGCATGTTGCCTTTGGAATGCTTTAGCAAAACATTAATGGAAATTGTGTCACAATGGCAGACTTTTCTCTGCCGTATGGAATTTGTTTGTGTTAAAATGGGCAGGACTAAAGCATATCACACCTTAGGTTTATTACCCCCTTTATACTATTTAATCACTGTAGTAAAGTTTAAACCACTGCAACACTGTTTCAAAGCAAATCTACAAAAATCAGGTATATGCCAAAGTATTACAGTCCACAGAGAAAGGACACAGCTAAAGATCTTTTTGTTCACAATCTCAGTACTTCTTCTCATTTACTGATCTGAAGCACGCAGGGTGTGAAGGAAATGGACAAATGGTAACTTTCACTTTTCCTCCAGTCCTTTCAAATCGATCCAATAAACATGAGGCGTGCCGCCTGATCCTCTCTTGTTCTCCCGCTCTGCTCTCCAGAGCCAGAACGGTTTGCAAGACCAGACACAATTACTCACGCAAATGAAATTATCATAACATTTACTCAAGACCGAAACAGAACATTTTTAAACATTTCTCTTCTGAGAAACTCCCTCCTTCCTCCACCGTACACTGCAGAGCTGCTATCATGCTAGTAGACAATCATGGAGAAGAGCTGGTGTTATATCCAGTGTTTGGGAATGACCTCACAAGACCTGCCGTCTGACCAAAGTTGGTCTGACTGTATAAGTTGTGTTGTCATGCTATGTAGCCTCCGGGCCGATGCGTTTAGCCCAGGCACGATTTGTGTGTAAGCCTCTTTTCTAAGGCTTGACCATAGCGGGCGATGTGGTTTGATGCAGCTATGCAGGGCCTGAAATCTGGGATGCTGTGTGTTTTTGTTGTTGCAGGATAAAAAGTGTTTCCAGATATTGCTTTGACTGGCGCTAGAAGCCCAAACTGAGGCTTTGGTGGATATTCTTCTGGCTCTTTGTTGTGTGTTCCCAAGCTTCCGCTGTATCAAGGCACTTGGAGAGCCGGCATTTAGACTGGATTTAGGACAAGAGCTGTCTGATTCTTTTATATGAAAAACATTTTTTTAATGACTAGAAACACAGCACACTCTGTACTTAAATTCACCTTGTAGTACGTTCATTTTTACTCAGACCGGAAAACCTACTGGACTATGCCGTCTATTCCTTCCTTAAAGTGGAAACTTTGCTGCTCCGTCTGTATCTGCCTTTAAAACAGTTTCTGCAAGCTACCCTTTGCAGTGTCCTTTCATCATCCCAACCATTGTCGTCACAGTTTGTCTTCAAAGTTATGACTCAGTGATGAGCTTTCTGAAAGAGCTCCAACAGAAACTTGGCTGTCTGGCTGCTAACAGGAGAGTGCTGACAGACAATTTACTCCATGACCGCAACATGACAAAGAACTAACAACAGTCAAAGTCCAGGTGTTATGTTATACAATACCAAGTGCAGACTCATTAACACATGACAAAGCCTACAGGAGCTTGTAATCAGCAGAGTAAGGTCTCATCAGGTCTCACACAGTATGGTTGTAAAAGACAATGCCAAGAAATGCAGATACTAAATCAATGTTAAACAGCTTCATTATTAACATGTTAGGTTTTACACATGAATTTGCTTTGATACATTTTCTAGCCTTCAGGCACCATTTAATATTACAATTTGAAACATATTTTTAATATTTTAAAATGTGAATTCAAGTGGACTAAACTTTATAACACCGTGCTACAGAGTTGCAAAATCATGTGTTTGAATGTGGTCCCTCCTCCCTGACATTCTCTGCTGAAACTGACTAAAAAAGACAAAACTTTCCCTTTAAGAAAATCTGTTTTATATGCTATGCAAGGAATAATGTATAGTGACCAGATGGTTATTCAAACTAGCATCCAAAGTGAATCCTGGGTAGGAAAGACCCTGACACGAAGTGAAGGGGTTTTGCTCACCCTGAAGGAATTCTGATTTGCACAAGCACCTGTTCACTAAACATGACCCTGCTTAGTAATACCTAGCTATTAACTACAAACGATAACAGTTGACATGAAAGTTGACTTAAAGAGGATTTTATTTCCTTAAAAATTGGTGATTCATAAAGCTTAAAAAAATATGTTCACGTGTGTCCTTGTCAGCTCTGCTTCTTCACAGGCTTTACAGTTGACACATCTTTAAGAAATAATCCGGGCAATTATTAGAACTTTTGCTATTGCTGTTAACACCACCCCTTTTGGTTTAACTTACTTAGCAGTGATTGGAAACTTAGATGCACTTTCTAGTTCTGCTGCTGTTGCCTGGATTGCAGGACAGGATCTAACATTAAAAATATCCTCCATGCTGTTAAGCCTGCAGATACAGAATCCTGATGGAAGCTAACGTTCTTGCCACAACAGGCAGAGGTGCAATGTGCACAACTTCTTTCATGAGCGATTTGATATCACCTGACATGGCATTGCTTTGCTGCTGAGAGTCAATCCCAGTTGTTATGAGGTTAAATCAATCAGAATCAAGTATTTAACACAACTGGGTAATAAATATTCTATATGTATGTCTTTTTTTTTTTAAGACACTAATAATAATATGTGATCAGCTCAAGATTTGACCCATTTCAAACGGAGCTGGTACGAGACCACCTGGATGGGGGAACTCAGGATTTCGCAATATGAAACATCTGTAGTGTAGAGGTCTTCCTATTGTATTGCAGTTGTCATAAAGAACACACATGCATCACTCATAACATGTTATTTTTTCAGTGACTGTAGGCGGTCAGTGTAGGCTGAGAATGTGCTGCTGGCACAGAGTCATTTGTAATTGCATAATGATGGCTGGGGTATTTGTATTTCTTTGAAGACTGCAGATATGATGTAAACAGTGTACAGCAGAATATATTCCACCATCTGTTTGTTATGCACATTTATTAGATAAGAACCTGTGTTAATATGGGAACATACTGTATATGTACGTATAGACAAAGCAACAACAGTTTACATTTTTTGTGCAGGACCTTGATTTCATTTTTCTCTCTCGTCATATTGCCTGAGCTCTTTTTGACATCTCCAAGGTCCAGACTGCATTCTTACACCAGTCCTGTGGCCCCTTTTTGTTTTAATGTGAAATCTGTTGCAATCAGAGGGCTTTTACTGGAAGGCCAGGATGTGAAAGACATAATTTTGCTTTTACAACGAAGTATTGTTGGATATTAAAGAAGCCAAACCCCCACATCTCCCCATTCTAGGATCCCTGAGCTCATCCATCATAAAGAGAAATGCCAGGGCACCGGGAGTTCAGCTCTTTACTGCCATTTCTCTTTTCACTGTTTATTTCTTTTACTTTTGCAGTTTCCAAAGACACTCTCCATCTCTGTTCAACATGCTTCCTCTGTTCAACACCGTGACCACGTACAACCACATGCATTCACCTCCCCTCACATATAAAAACTTATACTGAATGCATCAGGGGAAAGTGTTGAGACTGTGTCACTTTCTCAGAAGACTCATCTTTAATTCCATTCCGTTCCTCCAAGATTTAGCAGGTTGTTTTGTGCCTTCCATTCAAGTTTAAAGTGATAAATGATAAGATTAGATTTGCACCTTTTCCCTAACTTTCAGCCCTAAAGGAATAGCGATGCATTAATCAAGAAATGCTCAAGATTTTGGATTTCAAGGGAGGGGTTGGACTTAGAACCTGATACTGATAAAGATGTCTATTTTTTACTATAATATTTTATTAACAAGCCTAAAGGCACTGTGAGGAAATTTTCTGTAGTGTTCATTCTGGGGACCTCTCATTGGTGTTTTTCTGGGAATAAAACCGCATTTCCCAGGAGCACTGTCACCCAATGTGGATAAGATGTAGCTCTTGCCCAAGTGTGCATTTGATGTGGAAGCAAGTAGTAGAACACAGATCTTCTTTTCAATACCACTTTTCTTTGTTCAAGACAGATGCAGAGTGATGAGGTCATGTATTCATTTCTGGCTACGACTAACCACGTCATGATGCGTGCTCTGCTGTTCCAATTTGTGTCTAAATAAAGTAAATATGCACACTTTAGGGTTTCCCTGTCTGAAACACCACTTTAACAGAAAACGTACCTCTTTCTGCTAATCCTGCTTTATTATCACTCATGAGGAGAGAACATTAAATATAAAGAAAATTATGTAAAGACATAAAACTTCTCCTGTTTGCTAACTTCACCAGCAGAGTCCTAATCAAGTGGCAACCTCCAGCCACGAGAATTGAAGCCAATGTGGAAACCACATACACACCAATTCAAAAAGCAGATCTTTACAGCAGAAATAAACATGTTTACAGCCTGGTACAAAGAATTAGTTTAGTCTGAATAGCTCATTTCTCGATCGGCACAGGTGGGAACACTGTAGCTGTTGGCTAGGAGGCTCAAAGCCCGCCTTTTTACCTCACACTAGCTCGACAGCAGTTAGGTTGACTTCAGCATTTCCAATATGGCTCCCACCGACGATTAGCTTCAAAACAGAGCTTCAGAAACAGATGGGAGACGTCACTGATAATCTCACTTTACTTTGTAAGTCATGAAGTGGCTTTAGAGTAGGAGTGACGCTTTTTCAAACTCAGTTCAATATTCCTCACAGTGACTTTAGGGAATCATCTTTATAATTTGTCAAAGCTACAAATTACTATGGGAGTTCCAATTGAGATAATCTGATGACTGCGTTTTTAAAGTTGCTGCAATTTTTTTATACAGTTGATATGTTTCCCAGTGTAGTTTTCGGGATGTCTGTTAATCCTCGACTCTAGTATGAAATAATTGTCACAATCAGCGATCTGTAGATGTACTTACTAAGCCAAGATTTGCAGAGCTCCCCTCCACAGACACATGGCCTTCACTGTCTAATAAAAAAAGGTCTGTCTTGTAGTTTCATTCAAAAACCAGATGTTAACAGGACATGTGCATGTAAAGGGTTAAATACAGGAAATCGATTTGAGCCTTAATCTCTGTGTAGTGTTTGTTCTTCACTAACAAAAACAGTATAATAGAGCAGACCTTTGGGGTTTTATGTCTACTGAGTCTTGTAATGAATGATGATTAATCCTCTTCCATTTGCAAAGCTCCAGTTTTGCCTGCAGAGGAATTTCACCTTGGGTTTCCAGCATTGCATGTGCAGCACCCACTGCCCGCTGCCTGTTTGTTTGAGTTACGCGGGAGTGCTCGGGCACCCACACACACACATATACACACACACTCGCTCTCTCTTACACTCGCACACAAATGATCTCTAAATAAGTGATCGCCTCTCATAAATCACCTTCTCCATAGCTCTGTGACACACTCACCCACAGTGAAACACACACTGCGCCACCACCACACACACTGCAGATAAATAGCCCCTTGATTAACTTCACCAGAGTGCATTAGCGGCAGAAATGTTAGCCCGGACCACAGAGAAGGCTTCCTTAAAGAGACCATTTTTCTCTTGGCAGCAGAGATCACATCTTGGCTCTGTGAGCATGTAGTTAGAGATATCTGATGGCGGATGAGGGTCATATTTAATCCAGTTATCAAATACAAACTGGTAACCTCACACACTGCAGGATAAAGTAAGAAACTGCAAGGTAAGCAACAAATAAAAAGGTTAGAAGTCTGTACAGTTTAGTGTTGAGCGAAAGTGGAGGTATTCAAAAAAAGAATGTGTGAGAGGGAATCATTTTGAGTTTTTTAGATTTGGAGTCAGAATTAAAAATTATTATGCAACCACCATAATGATTATACAATCATCACTGACATCTTCCAGGGTGATTCATCTGTCAGGTTTTTAGGCATATAAAGAACAAAAAATGCAACACGTGGTGTTTTCTCCTAAAAAAAAAAGGAGCTGCACAAACATTTGCAGAAAGGTGGGCACAGCTCACACAATGATCTGAAGTGTACCTTGGGGAATTGTAGGATTTACTCTTCTCCCAGAACACCTCAAACTTTTTATTTTCTGATGCCCAAAGAGAAGATGATTCTTTTCATGTCAAAGATTTCAAATACCAGCACATCTTACGCCTTAAATCTCCAATTAAAAGAACACAGGGGCAGGTCTATTGTTGATAAGGTTGCTGCACAAGCATGAGTTGCAAATGTCTCTGTTTTTGTCCAATCAATCAATCAAACAATCAATCAATCAATCAATCAATCAATCAATCTTTTTTAGGCACCAAATCACAACAAACATTATCTCAAGACGCATACAAACAATGCAGGTCTAGACCGTACTCTATATTAAATTATATTAACAAAGACCCAACATCAAGCCAGGATAAGATCCAGTCCCATCTTACAGACAGGTCTCTGATCTCACCTTAATCCACCATGAGTAGAGCACTTTGCAGCATTTAGCAAGTTACAGCGGCAAGGACCAACTTTCTTTTAACAGGCAGAAACCCCGAGCAGCCTTGACTCATGTTAGCCATCTGCCTAGACAGAGTTGGGGTTGGAAAGAGGGACAGATAGGGAGATGAAGAGAGACAGATGATAGTGGTGAGACTGATAGTAGTAGTTGTAGCAGGTGGAATCTGCAGCAGCAGGCCATCTACTTTAGTGACTCAAGTCCTGTGTTCATTTACATTCACATTTACATTGTTGGCATAGAGCTGAAGCTCTTGAACAGGTCACCATTGATACTACAATTTGTTTGTATATTGGTTTGCAAATACATGTACTGTCTATTCATATTTTTGTACAAGTTTAAACTTTCCTGGCGAAATAACTTCTTGTGATAATTTGACGTGAGCGGATCTCTCTATTTTTCCTCTGTTGTAGAGATAGCATGCTTGATTTTACAGCGGCCCTAGTCCACACACACTGTCCTCTCTAGTGCATAGGCACACACTCATTTCCTCACATACTCACTCACTTGTGCCGAAATACTTACGGACTCACACACATCTCGCACAAACACACACACTGGAATGGTGTAATTTGCAGCTGATCTGACAGCCTGTGCCGGGGGAACTCAGCGGCCACCTGCGCTGTGGGATGCCTCCTGCTGTGTGTGGGAAGGAGTGCGAGAAGAGAGTGTGTGTGTGTGTGTGTGTGTTTGTGTGATACACTCCCTGACTCACAGCACTGGTGGTATTCATGATGTCATTACTGGCCTGGGGTCAGACTGGGGTGTGCTGTTTGGAGGCCTCGCCATGTGCTGATGTCACGTCACTAATCCTTAGCTTGTTTGTGTGTGTGTGTGTGTGCGTGTGAGGTTTTACTACCATTCTACCTCTGCGGTGGCCTCGTGCCCTCCTCTCTGGGCCTATTGTTTGTGCTCTGTGGTTTCCTACTCACCCTGCACACACATACATATGCATGCATACGTACACAATCAAGTGTTTGGTTACTGTGATGCACTGGCTAAAAATGTACATTACAAGTCAACACCTGAGGCAAGGAAACATTCTTCATTGAGAGAAGAAGTGCATCACATTACCCATAAAGCACCTGTTAATACTCAGAATTCCCCTTTATTATAACCCTTGTGCTGTCCACCCATCACCATGCCAAGTACAGAAAAAGTCAATCTAACTCTGACTTGAGAGTTTTAAGGTGCAGTTCAGTATAGTGACCAGTAGAGGGCAGGGCAGAGTTGAGCTATATCACAGAAGAGGAAGCATTTTCATCCGTTTCTTGTGTACTTGCTTGTGTTTGGTTTAATCTAAAGATGCAAGGCCTGTTTATTTACTTAATGGTGTTCGCGTGATATTTCAGAGTTACGTGTCAGACGAGGGCTTGAGCTCACATTACTGGAATGATAATAGCAGCTTTCCTCAATCCAGAGGCAGGATGGAGGAGGAGGGAGGGAGGGAGGGACAGGGGGGATAACTTCCCCTCACCGACCCTCTCCTCTCCTCTCCTCTCCTCTTCTTCTTCCATGATTCCCCTCTTTTTCTCTGCACATGGATGGTGGAGTCCCCGTGATGTTTTCCAGATGCCTCAGCTCAGGGAGCACATTGACAAAAACCTACCTCTCCTCCTCCACAACGCTCACTCTAGCCGTCTCTCTCAGTCCTTCATGCACACACTCACTCGCTCTCACTCAGCCCTTCATGCACACACTCACTCGCTCTCACTCAGCCCTTCATGCACACACTCACTCGCTCTCACTCAGTCCTTCATGCACACATTCACTTGCTCTCTCCTGCAACTCACTGTCTTGATAAAGAGACACTTCCTTGGCCCAGCAGACTTCCTTGATATAATCCTATAAAACTCTGGCTCATTCTTAGGACACATCGCCAAATTTGGATGATTGTGTCTATGAGTACATATGTGTGTGTGTTATATAAATAAGCACCTAAAATGCTAGCATAGGCCCACATTTGACTTCCTTTGACTACCTTTGTGTACAGCTCTTGACCTGTGTCTGTGAGACGTCTGGACTGTGCTTGATTATCCAGTGGCTGCCTTCTCCCATTCCCTCCCTCAGCAAGAGAATCCTTCACCGTAGTAGTCCAAGCCCAAATCCATCGAAGACATCACACACAGTAAAACCCCACTGCGACTGCCAGGCTCAATCTAAGCCCTCATTTTTGGGTTAAATGACCTCAGGCAGCGGAATTACCCTGTCACAGTTGCTCTGCCGACTGCAGCTTCATGCATGTTCACCCTGCCGTCACGCTGATGGTAAATGAGATGAGAGCATGCATCCAAAGCCTTCTCCTTCATCCACTGAGCACCCACAGGCCCCGTCGTGAAAGCAAACAGACAGTGGATGGTGACAGTGGTGTCATTTGCTCCATGCTGCTCTGAGTCGCTGTTGTTATGATGTAATATTCATGTGTTTGACTTCTCCATGACTTTATGCCCGTAATATTGCTCAATCAAATGATCTTGAATTATGATTAAAGGGTTTATTCCACTGATTTTCACATCAAGTTAGGGGAGTGAAGCTTTGTGATGTTATCTTGGTTTGTTCTTGACAGCAAGTCTTTTTTGCAACAAACCGTCTGGAAGACTTTTAGCATTTATAAACCTCAGAGCTGCCCAATGAAAGGTTTAAGTGCTTAAATTATGGTAAATGTAGGATCCTGGGACAAGATTATTTTCCATAAAATTTTAAATAAGTTATAGAAAAGGTCTGTTACAATAGCCCCATAAACCTGAGATAAAATCCCTACAGTCTAAAGCAACAGCAAGTGACATTAAACCAAGCGGCAACCTCTGGCGGCTAGAATTGAAGCCAACCAGGAAATGTTGAAACTGCAGTTTCTCGAGTGTCTGCTTGAGTCTGGCTCCCGAAGTACCGGAAATCACATACTAATTCAAAAAAGCTGATCTTTATAGCAGAAATAAACATGTTTACAGCCTGGTACAAAAACGACTGTAGCCTAGAATGCTCATCTCTCGGTCGGCACACACTGTACAGGGGGTGAATTTTTCCATAAAGCAGCGATTTCGAAGATATTAACATTACAAGTTTTCTATTATGAGAGGCACAGCGGATTAGATTGATAGGCGGGAACACTGTATCTGTTGGCTAGGAGGCTCAAAGCCCGCCTCTTTACCTCGACAGAAGTCAGGTTGACTTTAGCATATCCAATATGGTTCCCACCGACGATTGGCTTCAAAACAGCGCTTCAGAAACAGATGGGTGACGTCATGGAGACTAAGTCCATTATTTATACAGTCTATGTATAAAACACATTTGTAACTTCAAAAGGTCTTAAAAAACAAGTAAGTTATCCAACTTAAGAACATTATGTCATTCATCTTCTATCTTAATTGATTATGGCTTCAATTTAAAGATGGTGGATCTTTTATTTGTCTGTTTTAATAGAGATAATTAGATGACACACCGTCTTAAGCCTCTTTCTTGCACTGCACTCTTAGTATACTTGTGCCAAAGCATATTTTTCACCCCAACTTTATCCTGACCTTTTCCTTCTAGCTCCCGGGTTCAATTTCCACAACAGGTCAGGGTGAACTGCTGTGTGAATGTAGCAGGCAGTGGTCTTAAGAATTCACTGCTACTGAGTGGGTGAAGTGATGATGTGGTTCACATTGAGCAGAGTTTCTCTGCCTAGTGCTCTTTGCCATCCACTACATCTGTCAGTTCATTGTTTTAAATGGCTGTTTGTCTTGTAGAAATGTACATATACATACATGTACATATGTTGCAAATAAATGAACACATAACAGTCGCCTTGATAGAAGACTTCTCCTACCCAGCACTCCTCCTCTCACCTACACCACCATCAAACAGAGTATATCGAGATGTGAACACACGTCCGACAGAAAACACCTCCTCCTGAGAGGTGTATGTGCAAGTTCTGTTTTCCCCCCTGCATTAACACCTCTGTGTCTCTCTCTTGCAGAGCGCCCTGACAAACGAGCGTGACTATGAGAGTGTGGTGATGATGAAGATGAGGCAGGCTGCTGAGCGACAGAAACTCATAGAACAAATGCAGAGAGACGATGAGGAAGATGGAGGGTCATAGTCCACAGCAGGACCACACTGGGTACCAGCCTGCAGCTATTTAATAAATGAATCTGTGTCAGGCTTTAGTTTCATAAAGCCTCCTCACTGTTTTGTTGTCATGTTTTTACACTGTGTGGACAAATAAATCTTTTTAATAGTTAAAAAAAATGTCTCTCACATCTGTGGTTGTGAGTATGTGTTGTCTTTTTCTGAATTGATAGGGAGGGAGGATTCAGGGAGAGACTGAGTAGAGAAGAAGTCAGGGCTCCTGCAGGATTCAGTGCTAAGCTGTGTGGTGTCAGAGAGGTATGATTCTTAAAACTGAACCTGAGGTATAACTCAGTAGTGCATACTATCTAAGAATAGATAATATAGTTCTTATGTTTACACTTCCACCTGTTCTGAATGGATATCAAATTATTAGAATTTGAATTCGAACATTATCAGAAAAAAGCAGGAGTTTGCATTTTATCAGCACATCACCAAGTAATCACAAATAATCAGGAAGTGATTGTCCAGGATGCAAATGTATTGAGTCCTACCTGTTGCATGATTTGAAACAAGTACACTGATACTTGTGGTTATTTTTACACTTACTGTGATCCATACACCAACCCAGCACTTAGACAAACTATACCACTTGAAAAAAACTGTTATTACTAATTAATTACCAAAATGTTACAGCCTAATAACACCATGCATGGTTGTATTCGTTCAATTTAAGATAGAAGACATGCATCAATTAGAATTTATACTTTAAAAAATCATTGAACTTAATGAAATTTAAATTGACGGATTTCCCGCCTGGAAATGACCTTAGTTATCATCCTCTGGTCCCTGATGAAGTGTAACCTCTGTCTGAAAGAAGTCGTCACAGACGGTTGTATTTGAGTGCTATAGTAACTGACTTGAGATTTAAGACTTTCAGTTTTTTTATGCTGTGGCCAATCAGATGTCAGGGTCACTGTGACCAACCCAGACACAGTCATAACGCTAGAATTTGACTCTCTATTTATGTTGACATAAATACTAATCTATTAAATGATGCCATTTTATATACTAGAGGTCAAAGGTCGAACTCATTGTAACACCATAATATTCTACTAAACACCCTCTAACCAGTAATCAGTACCAGAATTGTACACAAGTAATCTAAGGTGCTCACCTTTACTCATGGTGATTTTATTGAAGTCCTGTTAAAGATGGGGGTCAAATGATCAATGTTTACTAAATGTAGGGCTTCTTTGCAAAACTATTTATTCTCAAACTGTTGTTTACTGTTGCAGCTGCCACTTCCAGTCAAAAAGGAATTTGCCTCTGTTTGCTTCTCTCAATGACAGAGGCACCAAGAGGTGGAGAGACAGCAGAACAAGAACCACAACAAAGCTTTATAAAGTCAAAACAAGTTTATTTATCACAAATTAAATTTACATCAAGGAGTTTCACAATTTGTACAGTGAAAAAAACCAGCCTCATCCCTCTCTCAATAAAGTGAAAGAGGGAGAAATGCAGTGCTATCAACCTTTCCTGGGAAGCAGATGCATGCAACCTCATGGCAGTAATCTAGATTTTCTTAAGTCGTTGTTTTGTTTAACACAGGATCTGTCGTGCAACAACATTCATAATTCAAAGAGTTGTGTTATTTTTTATTATTCTATAATTTGCATCTGTCAGTTATTGTCTGACTAACACTGACAACACATTATCCTGTTATGGCAGCCAACGAAGTGTCATATAAAAATTCCTCCCTGTTGTCTACATACTTGTTCAGTTATTCTGTGAAATGAGCTGAGTGTTGTACAAATCCTAACCGCAGACTGTGCAATGTGACTACATGGAAATCATTTCTCCCACATGATAAACCAGTAATCAGGCTGAGATAGGAACACTAGGTTGGCTCTAATGGGAATTCTTGTGGCCTCCTCTGATGAAAATCAAACCTACTCAGAAGGCCCTCCATTAGAGATCTGGTGGTTTAGATGATTGCTCCCCAGAGTTTGTGTACAATAGAGCTAAAGCTCTGCTGCAGACCAGAGAGGCATTTTGGACTTAAGGATTTCAAAAATACAATAATGCTGTTTGTTCAGGTCTTTGTTTTTTAATCAACTTGTATGCAGTCTTCATGCAAACCATTTATTTCACAATAGTGTTCAAAATTGTTGAGCTCTGGAGTTCCCAAATTGAGGATGAAGACTCTCCAAGGGGACCACGATAACAATGAGGGGCTAGAAGACTATTAAGAGGATAACAAAGCTAAAGAAATATGCCTGTTATAAAATAACAAAATTATTCTGACTTCTTTTTCTTCATTGTTTTCTGTTTGACAAAACTGATGACAAAACCCAGAACAGAACTTGTGAATAGAAAGTATATTCGGGAGTTGAGTGTCCCAGATGTAGATGTAGATGTTACGTTTACTTTTTATTATATAATTTTTCCTCAAAGGAATAGATCAACACTTTGGTAAACAAACATTCAACTTTCTTGCTAAGATGTACATGGAGATAACTTCAACTCTCTGTCTGTCTAATATGAAGCTGAAGCCATTAAACGGTAATGTTAGCCTAACAAATATAACCTCAGCTAACCAACCTAACTAAGCTAACCAGCGTAGTTTAACTTAAGTAGTATTATTAAGTTTAGCTAGGGGGAGATACTACTTGTCACTGTATGTCAAATAGGAAGCCTTTAGCCATGAATTTCCCCATTGTGGGACGAATAAAGGAGTATCTTATCTTTAAGTGGTAAGGTTAGCCAAACTAATATAACCTTATGTAACCAACCTAACTAGCTCAGTTTGACTTAAGTAGCATTTAGCTAGGGCAAGACATGAGTACACATACACTACCAGTCCAAAGTTTGGACACAACTCCTCATTCAATGGCTTTTATTTATTTTAATTATTTTCAACATTGTAGATTAATACTGAAGACATCAAAACTATGAAATAATATGGTTTTTCTATAATATGGATTACAACAGTAGTAGTATTACTAACCCTACCTCTGAAAAACACAACTGATGGTCTCAAATACATTACTGTAAGAAGGCATGTTATTCCACAAATGAACTCTTGACAAGGCTCATGTTAATTCAAAACCATTCCAGGAGACCACTTCATGAAGCTGACTGAGAGAATACCAAGAGTGTGCAAAGCTGTCATGAAGGCAAAAGGGGGCTACTTTACAGAATCTAAAATCTAAAACATATTCTGGTTTATTTAACACTTTTTTGTTAATTAAATAATTCCATATATGTTCTTTCATAGTTTTGATGTATTTGGTATTAATCTACAGTGTTTAAAATAATTAAAAAAATACAAACCCTTGAATGAGAAGGTGTTTCCAAACTTTGGACAGGTAGTGTAGCTCAGTCCAAAGGTACAGAAAGCCTACAGTACTGGCACATTTCAGCTCAGTGATTATAATGTTAAAGCTTTTCATTCAGGAAAAACAGACTTATGAATTCATGCTTGGTATTGACCTCTGTTTAGGTGCTGAACTATTTCTTTGTAGAAGCTGGTACCTTTCTCGACAGTTAAGTTCCAGGAAGTGGCTGCGCCACACCAAGAAATTGTCTTGCAAATGACTCCCAATACACCCACTTTTACACAGAATGGACAAGAGAGTAAAGTTGTTCCTCTCTTAAGTCAGTGAGAAAGCAAACTGCTTCTTTTCTTTTCTTTGAAAGCAAAAAACCACCAATGCTATAATCACCAACTGGGAGCTTTTTAATTTAAGGATTCCTTGAGCAACTTCTGAATGACTTCCATGTGATAACTGCCACACTTTGTAAAAAAACAAACACTTGAGCATCCTTTTTTCCTTCATGCATGATACTGCAGAAATAGCTGAAGCTTGGAAACATTCTTTGCGCTTCTCATTGTTTACAATTGATGAAGTCTTAGTCCTGATGGATCCTGTCACAGACCATATTCAAGCTGAAATCTAAAAACATGCCTCTTCTTTAAAGGCTGTCTCTATTCTGTCCCATGATTCTGACCTCAGCACATTTTGTCTGACTTAAGTTAAAATTTGTTCTAAACTGTTTCACAATAATCTTATGTAACAGATGCATAAAAGATACCTGGTATTGCTTATTTATGCTTTCTGGAGTGACACGCTACAGCTCTGTGACCCACATTGAGTCAGACATTTGAGTACCACACTGCTGTGGTCACCCTGACTTTTGTGACACGATCTTCTGCCTCTGGAACATCCATCCGTCCAAATTGTCCTATTTTTCTGTCCCTTGGGGGACTGCAGAGAAATTGTGTGTCTGTATTTGTGGGCCCGTGTGGTGGCGCTTTCTCCTGTCATTGTTATTTAGGAGCCACATGGCCGCTTCACAACAGTCATCCATCTCTGTGCGACTCCTCGCCGTGACTTTGTTACACAATGTCCAGCTGTAGAGCAAAGCAGTGCGGTGTGGTGTGGTTGGAGACATCTGCTCCTCTCCTTCTGCAAAATCCCCTCTTCACATGGTTTTGTTTATGCGTAGCCCTTTTCATATCCCGGCAATGTGAAAAAAAAGCCCAGGAACACACAAACTCTGTCCAAATGACAACAGAGGAAATACAATTACAGGAAACACATTCACCACCAACCCGGCCCCGGGCCCACAGTGGCTTTCACTGCATGCAAACCAGGATGGGAGGATGAGCCTACAGCATGCTGTGTTATCATGGACTACAGCAGAGCCTCAGAGTCTTCAAGCCATCTTCTTTGACCCTTTTTTCTTATGTTGTCCTTAGACAAACCTGTCACATCAATGTGTGCAAACACTGTCATGGATCCCTTTGGTTTGCAAAACAAGGAAGCACCGCCACCTTTTGATCTTTAGTGCGGAGGTGGGAGCTAAGTCATGTGTGAGGCAGCAGGACTTGCTAAGTTGGCAGAGTTTCTGGTTTGTGATCTGGGCTGGCCCCAGACATGCTCTGGAAGACCTGGGGCTGTGATGAAACCACCCACAATTCTTGGCACTGTGTGCCTACAGTGCTGCAGTTACTCATCCTGGGACATGCAGCATCCCTGTAAGGTGCTGCAGAGCTGTGAGCGCTTCAATGAAGAGACTGTTGGATGTTTAAGTGTCTGTTTAATGGATTATTCAAAGGCTACGTATGTTTCATTGCGTCTGTGGCAGATCCCATAGGGATTGTTTTCATTTATTAAGAAGTACACAAACAATCCTCATCATTACATCATTTAATCATAAGCATATGATACACTTAAAAAAACATCCCTACACAAAGCTCTTAGTACAATTCTACTAAACATTGTGTGTTTTATTTACTTGGACAGATGAGGGGGAGAATTGGGTGAGGCCTTTTTTTACAGGGATGCTTTCTGTTAAGATCTTCTGTCAATTCCTCATCATTACGGTACAACCCGCGCTCATTCCCTGTGATTGGTCACCATTAGTAATCAGAAAACAATATCAGCAAAAGTGTCTGTAAAAACCCTGGAATGTGGTTTGGTATTCCCTGAAATTGTTCACTTATCACCTATTAAAGTTAATCTGAAACGTTACGCCTGGATTAATCTCAACCTCAGAACTTTACTTTCCCTTGACAGTGAGCGAGTCATCAAAACAGAGCAGAGAACCATAGTTTAACATGAAGTTCCTCAAAGACATTCATTCACCCTCTTAAAGGCTTCTAGAGGTATGTCGATGGTCAACACTTGCTGCAAAGCCAATCATTCTATGTCTTTGTGGAGGCACCACACCAGCGTCTGTCCCACCCCCGTCATCGTCAGCACCCGGAAGCCGATCTTCTCCAGCTTGTCCAACACCATGCGTGGAGGGTCGTCCACATGGTACTCAGAACTACAAGGGCATAAACACAAAGTAATTCTCCTTTTCCACAGATTTCTCTTTCTTTCAGTATAAACTTTCTTCGCAAAGTAAAATGCTGTTAATTGTCCTGGTGCTTGTTCACTTCCTTCCACACCTTGGTTCATTTCCCAGCAGCATTTGAGTCAGATTGCCAATGACAACACTGCCCTGATCTGTATTCCATCAGCTTGAATAGTTTACTCTAAATCTGCAAAGCAGGGGCCTTTCTCAAACATGCTGGAACTTTTTTCCTCTCTGGATGTGACCTGATCTCAGCTCTATCGTCAATATGTACACGATAGCTGCCAAAATGATAGAAACACCAGTGTTAAGTGCCTAAATATGGAAATGTGTTTGCACCGGGGAGTCAATTCTGCATGTGTCTTCGGAGCTCTGATTGGAAGGGTGCCATCACAGTTTCCTATTTCATGTTTACCAGATGATGGCGGAGATGTTTTTTCACAAATTAATCTAGATAATTAACCGTCCTCTTGCTGGTAGAGTTGTTCTGATACCAGTGATGGAAATGCCTCTGATGCGGCCTAAAATGCAAGAATAGTATTGGCAATTTACACCAGGTAATGTCCTGATAGGCTAATCTAGCCTTGAAACCGGTCAACTTTTTTAAAACGTGAAGACTCTCTTCACTGCTCCAAAAAAGAAACAAATTGCCCATTTTTGTCATCATTGATAAATTGCATCTCCTGGGCACCTGCTGCTTTAGACCAGTGAAGAAGAACTAAATGTATGTATTTTATGATAGGATGATAGTGATTAAAAAAATGGTGATGCTTGTAGAGGGTGTAAAGTTAGTCATAGCTGCCAACTTATGAAGAATATGGTGAAACACTGGAAATTAAACCACTTAAATGGACATGTGCACAGTATTTAGGGCTACAGATTTGGAGGGTGTTGCCATAAAGTTAGGGCAAATAGGGATACATCTGCAAAACAGCACTTGTTGTAATGTTCCAAATATGGAAAACAGCTGGTGAAATTCTTGGTCTTCTACTTAGTAAAGACTAGGCAATCAAGTGATGTAAATCTGCTGGTTTTGTAACTTGTTAGCCTTTAAATTAGTAAATAAAAGACTTTTTTTTCTCCTTTCCTATAATAAAATATTGTATCGTTGGAATAAACAAACATTAATAAATTATTCCCATTATCTGTAATGAGATTTGGTACTTGGTACTAGCCAATAGGCTACACCAGTTCAGCAGGTAACAGAATCAGTACAGGGGAGGAACATCTTGTGATCCAGCAGGTCTATCTGTAGGGGGCATTAGGTGCTTTCTGGATGAACCCCTCTGCCAAACAATGACTGTAATCTCAGTTTACTTTCTTAACTGCAACCTAAAGTACATTCAGACTGGTTACCTGCCACATTTCTTACTCACTCACTTCAAACACATATGTCCCTGTTTTCAGTACTCACAAGTTGTTTCCCAGCATGGTTGTTTTCCTTGCTCCCAGGTAATTCATGACGGCTGGATCAGAATACTCATCTCCCACATTAGTTGGGCCAGTCTCCTGTGGAAAAACAATGGACACTTAACTATACAGTTAGTCGTTTGTTTGTGATTGAAGGAGAACTTATTGCACCGGTGAAAGAGTATCTATTGAGTGTGACATGCGCAGCTCTGGTTTTACCTGCAGCTCTCTGGCAGGTGCAGATCATAATCTCTACTGACTGCACAGCCTATAAATAGATATCCATAGTTCTCAGAGGCTGTATAGCATTATGTAGCTTGAGTCTGCAGGCAACAGATTGAACATGCGCAACAAGAGGCCGATAACTGGGCAACATGTGTTTTTGATTTAGAGCCCCGTGGCATAAAAAGAGAGATAAAACATGAACACGCGCGGTGTTTCTCTGTTTGTAGCTGTGACTGTTTGCTGTTTTCCAGCATGCATATTATTAAAAGCCACTGCCGAACTGTAATCTGCAAGTGTCGAGCGTGATTGATTTGTAAGAAGCGCTGTGTTGCTCTGCCAAAGAAAATAAACACTGAAACTCGGACGCGCGCCTCCTAAAAGCATGACACGAGGAGTTTACACATGCAGGATACACACCAGCCGGATCTGCGTACTGATGAATATGTAAGGCATCCCTGCTCCCTGGCGACAGTCCGTTATTCCTGTGGGAATGACCGAGGAGGTTTTCCTCAGACGCGACGGTCCCCCCTCTCCAACTCGCGCTGCTGCTGACAGCTTTTTACGGAATGCGGAAACACCCACCGCGGTGGACCAATCACAGCGCTGCTCCCAGCATCTGTGTGTTGTGCTGCTCGGTGCACACAGTCTTGCTCAACTGATGTGATCAGTAGTTTGTTGACATGAGAAATGTTGGCAAATGTGCATGTTCCAGAGGAAGTGTTGTTTCTGCACAGTTCACAGAGACAGTTTATCATTCAGTTTAATCACTCGCCCTGTTTATTTTCCTCTGAATGACATCCTCAGAACAAAACTCCTTTGTAAATCATCATTCTGCAGCTGGGAAATGAGTGTTTTCACCTGAGTAGATGTTAAGTAATAAGTGGATGAAGACAAAACAGCCAAAGCACATGGCATTCTGTTATTTCAGGGTCTTTTCTTGCTTTGTGCAGAGACATACACATTTGAAGCGTTACAACTTTGCACATCCTGTCTACAAACTCACACAGATTCAGTTTGCTTTACTCAATGGCTTTAAAAAAATCAGGCCTGCCATTATGACATTGAACCCACACTGTTTGGAGCTGTAATTTCCTCCTCAGAGATTTGTTAATTTCCTCCTCAGTGCAACAATAATAAATTTGGATCAGCCTTTTGACAGAGAGGGAAATGAAAGACCTCAACTAAAGGCAAACAACAATAGACTCTGATAAAATCAGCAATATGAGTGTAATGTCCAACTGATGCCAGAGGAGCAGACAGACACTCAGCTAGGCTCTGCATGTTAGGGCGTTATACAGTATGATCGCAGCTGGGTATTCTGATGATGGATAGACATGAATCAAAACAACCCAAGGTGCATTCAAAAACACCCTGGAACACAATAAATGCAGAACACATAATCTTGACGTTTTGTTTAGACTCTTTCAGATATTGTTGCTAGATGTGATGAAGCTCTGCATTGTTTAGACTACACGGCTACAGTTTGTTTAGTGTCAGGGATGTGTCTGCCATAACAGTGTGATGTGATGATCTTGAGCACTTTTTTGCAGGTGCTCAGTGGGACCAGCTGTGTAGATTGCCACCTTCTGGCAATATCACATTCATCCTCTGTGTGCAACAATCACATCTTTAACATGGTTCAAAAACATCCAATGCAGCATACATATAATTGATGAACTAGCCTACATGTAACTTTGTCATTAAAAAAAAAATGGGGAGCTCTTCCTGTCCAGTAACTCTTATCTTGTGCTTTATCTGTTCCCGTTAACCCTGGACCTACTTCAGGAAAAGAAAACAGGAAAGCAGCCAAGGCCCCGAAAATAAACCAAAGACCCCCCTCTTGCATCAAAAACACTCTCTCCAAACATGTTCCTACCCGAGCCACTTCCTGGAGTCCCGCAGTGTCTTCCATCAATGGCTCATCTGCTGCTGGTTATTGGGGGGCAAGGTCAGCTCTTCTTTGACCTGTGGGGATAGTGGGGCTGGTCCCTGGTGGGTCCACAGGAAGCAGTTTGATCTTTTGATGAGGCCTCTGGCTTCACCTTCTCAGCTTCAGTGTGATGGCCTGTTGCAGGAATGCTTCTGTCATATTATCTATCAGTATTTAATGGACAGTTACAGAGAAAAGATACATTTGTGATCACCAAAACAGCTGCCACTTGCCATAAGAACAGTTTCTTCCCCCAGGCTGTCACTCTGATGAACACCAAACCATAACAGTGTCATACCTTATACCTGTTGGATCAATACTCCTTGTAAATATACATGTAAATATACAATGCAACAATTCTCCATGCAGAATTCCATAGTTCTATTTATTTTATTATTTAACTACTATTTTTTTAATGTAAAAACTACCTCTGCTACTCACCACTGCACTATTATCATATTATTTTAGCCTGTACATATTAGTCATGCCTACTTGTTGTTCTTTTGTATTTATAGCTGATGTTATTGTTATTATATTTTTATTTTTATATGTAGGCCTTATTTCTTATGCCTTGTACAAAGAGAGCACAGTTTACCAAAGTCAAATTCCTAGTGTGTTCAAGCATAACCTGGCCAACAAAGCTGATTCTGATTCTGATTCACTTCAGCTCAACTATACAGTGCCCTCAAAACTTGACAAAAGTCTACCAAAGTTCATGTAGTTTTCTTTACTAGTGCTGTATTCACACATATACTGTATATCATGGGACCTGAGATCTTTGTGTGCTTAATGATGCCGCTTCATATTCTTCTGCTTGATAGCTCTTTTTCACTGTTACGCTGCTCTAAATATTTCAATTAAGTATTGATAACAATGATGAAAACTGTCATCATATCATCAGTCTCTTCTTTAGTTGCTTGGAGATCTTAAAACATTACACCTAAACATCTGCTGCCACCATGTTGGAAATAATGACAACACTACACTTGTGAATAGCACGTTTCACTCACTACAATACACTCAGTTGACAAGTCCAAAATAATATACACTTTTTGTATAACAGGATTAACATATCTCTGATGTGCTTTGAGTTTGAGGTTACACATACGAGCTAATCATCCAGATACTGATTAGGCACAGACACTGTTTCTGCTGCTTTCAGTATAAACACGCACAAGCACATATGCATACACATAGCCTATGAACTCAAATATCATAAACAAATACAAAATGCTAAGTCAACTTACGTGGACACTCTGGACTGACATTTCAGAAGTAGAAGAACTTATGGTAAAAATTGTAGCATTGCAGTTGTTCATTTCACAGGACACTGATAAGATTTGCATGATGTTATGAAGCTGTTTTGAGATGCAAAATGATGGAATTTTAAATTTGTGATTAAACATTTAATTAATTACAATTTAAAAAATGAATCAACCGACAGCCCTAGTTTGGATTCAAATCACCTTCTTATTATTGAATCGGATACATGGCCTGGAACCCCATCTTTGCCCCTCTGACTGTTGCTATCTCTGCAATCAGAGATTAAGAAACAAGTCTTGGCTATGAAATAGTAAAACATTTGCGTAAAGGATATATAAATATGATTTATTTAAAAGTTTTTACTGGGGGTTGAAAAGGTAAAACAGGTGCCCTGACATTTTAGGCAGTAAAGGAGGCTGCACTCAAGAAATGTTCACTAAATATAGTTAAAACCATTCAACAATTTTCTTGAATCCAAGTGGTATTCAAAAAATGAAAGCAAAAAGTAATTCTTTAAACAATTAAAAGTGTGTCTCCCGCCTCAGACATCCCACCCATAACACAGAGCTCCCTCTGATAGATATGTCTGATGGATTTACTTGCTGTGAATATGTGTGGGTGAAAATCTGCACTGCTAAAGCAATCACTTTAAATCACTGTGCGGGGACTGAATAGGAATGAATAATACAGCAGCAGCAGCAGACAATGTGTGTGTATGTGTATGATGATTTACTGTAGGTATATGTTAGAGGGATATTGCGATATTCAGCAGAGAGATTTAAACTGTGGGAGGGCAGATAGACATGCTCTCTCTGATAGATTAGGTGTTACAGTGCTGTTTAATAATGATGAATCACTGCGTTGTTGAACTGTGTATTTCTTCAGACTGTTAGACTTGTGCATTTATGCTTTCGTGTCTGCATCTGCCTGTGCAGTCTAGTTCTCCTTGGAGAAGATATATCATTGACCTCCTTTCTTTTTTACTGTTTTCCAGATTACACCCAGCGGCTTGCACAAAGTGTCTCCATACTGCAGAGTTATTCCCCAGCAGTCTTCACAAGGTTAAATTCTTCCCTCCTCCTCCTCCTCTCTTTGTCTCTTTTTCTCACCTTAGCTCACCTCTCTTCCTACGTGTTCCTGCTGTGCTCACTGATAGATGATACCGTCTCCTTTATGAATAACACAACACTTTGTGCTTACACTGCTGTGAGAAATTTCAAGCACTGTCACCATGTTAATATTTTGTTGAGAAACACCGGGATGTGGTTTCAGCGGCTGTAGATACTGGCAGGGTTTGTTTGGGGAGACTTTCTCTCAGTGATTAAGACAAATGCTATCAGTAATGTGCAAAGACACTTTATTTTGAAGCTGTGTCTTTTCTCTGATCACAGTGATTCAGAGCTAGATTTTGTGCAAGGATTATGTCCCTTTGGGCTACCATTAATGGGGCCTATCGGGCTTTTAGTAGCAGGAAACAACATGATGCATAATCATCACGGAGGAACATTTCTAAGAAGGCGTGCATGTAACCGCCATATATCTTAGTTTGTTGGTCTGCATTGGTCATTGTTGTCTGTGATGCTTCCCAGTGACTCCGACCACAGTAATGTGCATTTATTAAGACTATTCATCACTACTTAGATCCAGTAGAGCTGACTAAAAAGAAAATTATCCAGATTTCTATCCTGACCTGGGGATAACCTCGGGAAAAAGGCTCCCTCAATGATTTAAGTGTGTCCTGTAGAGTATTTAGTAGGAGTGGAAATTGCTAGATGACTCACAATACAATACAATGCGATACGATGCAAAAAGATACGTTACAAAATAATACGATATGATGCAAAACGATACAATACAATACAAAGCGGTACAATACGATACAAAAGGATAGGATATGATACAATATGATACAAAGCAATACAATACAATGTAAAATTATACAATACAATACAAAACAATACGATACAAAACAAAATGATACGATGTGACACAATGTGACACGATGCAATATGATGTGATATGATGCAATACAATACAATATGATACGACATGATACGATATGATATGATACAATACGATATGACATAATAAGATGCAATGCTATACATTACAATACAATACAATACAATGCAATGTGATACTATACAAAACACTTTACTTGGCCCACAATATAGATAATGTCACGATACAGCAATACTGCGATAACCGATAAATATTGCAGAACTATCATGTAACAATATTGAATTCCCCTTGAAAGGCAACATCACACAGGGTACGTGTTTTAGTTTGAAAAGCTTTGGGCTTTTATTAATTTATTTGCAAAGAAATCATGAAAATAGTTGACAATTTTGTTTAAGTAAAAAAAAAAAAGATCTGCATGATTGCATTGTTCAAATTAGAATTAATTTTATTATGATCAAAGCATGCCAATGTCTCTTAAAGGTTCTATGTAAGGACACGGCGCTGGATCAAAAGTCTGAAAAAGAGAGAAAAGGGAGAATGACAACATGGATGCATACCGCTGGGACTGAGTCACAGCATGGTTACCATCAGGCCTGTGGTTATTATCATGTTTTTTATTATATGTTGCAGCATGTGGTTGTTGTTTATGAACAAGTTCGGCAGAGGTAATCTGCTCAGTGTATCACTGAGGCTTCTCCACACCAAGAATGGCCGCTCCTAGAAAAATAACTACGACAATGAGGTTGGCAAGCGCCGAGAGACAGCTTGACTTTGTTTAACACATCACAACAACAGCAGGGCTGCACAAATGCTGCCCTCAAAGTTGCATTTTATCCTACAGAGAACTCTTTTGCTGGTTTAGACTGAAACATTCCTTGCAGCTGTGTGTGTGTGTGTGTGTGTGTGTGTGTGTGTGTGTGTGTGTGTGTGTGTGTGTGTGTGTGTGTGTGTGTGTGTGTGTGTGTGTGTGTGTGTGTGTGTGTGTGTGTGTGTGTGTTTAGATGACATTTTGAGAAGTAGCTGCTTAGTGTAGAAGTTGATTTTACACATGGTTTAATTCTTTTTCATTCACCCTTTTTTTTCTATTTGTGGCTCCTTGTGATCACTTGTTGTCATCGTTCCTTGAAGGGGAAGTTCCTTTTTTCTTCAGAAGTGGGGTTGTATGAGGTACTTGCAATCGTAAGTTACCCACAGGGGTTGCTGATCAGCCCGGCCTCTTTGTTGAGTAAGTGGCAAGAGAAACCGCACAGAAGCTAGGCTATCAACCACTGCAGACGGTACCAATTATCACTAATTTTAATTAAGTCTGACCCAAACATTAATGACAGCATGAGTGTACGCGAGATTGAGAAACTGTCCCACTCCTTATTTGCCATTTGAAAGCCACTTTGTTTTAAAAGTTTTTGTAGATGCAACATGCACATGTAATTCTGCTTCTACAGATACACTTACCATGGAGATGTACGTCATAAAACCCCACTTCTAAAAAAACACAGACTATTCCTTTAACACAAAGCTAAAGTTAACCTAAAGGGCTGGTTCAGAGGTTTTAAAGTGGGGTTGTGTGAATGCACAGTGGACAACATTCAGCACAGCTCCTGTTAGGAGAGGCTTATTACAGATGAGGCTGGCTGTGCAGTGTATGATGTGAGCCAGAACGGCCAGTACAGACTGAAATCAAACTTCACTGTTCTCTCTTATTTTCCCGACTATTCTAAAAAAAATGGATTCTGGTCTTATTAAGATTATGCTGAATTCTGTTTTTTTTTAGCCATGGTGGCCTTGGAAAGCAGCAGCCAGCTCCACTGAATGTAAAGATCAACACTCCATGCCAAACAGTGATACATCGCTTTTCGTTGATCTTGTTTCTAAAGAGGATTTTGAAAATCAGATCCCAAATTATCCGACTAGACTCTGACTGAGGAGCTGCTGTACCCAACTATCAGGAAAACTAACACCAAAGAAATGAATGAATGGAAAAACTCTCCAAACAACCAAAGATGTTCTCAGGTTTTCTGGTTCATAAGTGTCCTCTTGTGTCCATCGTGAGCTGCATTTCATAGCTTCTGTAAGAATATATTTTCTTTTGTTTGTTGTCACTTTTACTAACCTCTGACGTGGGCAGCTATTCTAATACCAAGTGCTGTATGCAGAGGTTATCAAGGCCATTGTGCAGAGTAAATTTGAGATGTCAACGTGAATCAGCGACAAAGTTCAAATACAGGATACACTTCAAGTGATTTTTTTTCCCTCTCAGTTATTAAGTGGCCAAAGACCGTGCTACTCATCACCTCTTCTGTGGCAGTGAACAGCTCAGCTTAAGGTTCATATATGCTCTACGTGTGAGATGCATATGTTGTCTGGAGGCTTACAAACACTGACCAAACATTGCAGTACCACCAGAAATCACAGGGGCAGTGTTGAACAGTGTAGCCAACAGATCTAGCCAGACCAGCGAAACACAACCAAAAGAATACTTTGGAAAATGTTGGAACTTTGAGGAAAGATTTTGCATGCTGGTTTGATACTATAAACATATAAATGATGATAAAGGACGTATTTAACGACCTCACAGACCACTGACATCCACAACACTATCTCAAGTTTTGTCTCTTTCTACGTAAATACATAATAAACATCCCCTCAGTCATCTCAATGTTTGTTGTCAGAAACTTTTGACTCTTTTTTTCTTGTGCAACTTTTGATTCTGAGTGGTGCCCTCTAGTGGATGCACTGTTTAATGCCTTTCCGATGTAACGTATGCATTTGAGTATATGTGTGAGGATGCATAAACTAGCCTTTAAAGGTAGGAACTCCAGCCAGCCGCAGAAAACCTGAACCATCCCTCAAACGCTAGGACCAAAGTGTTTGTGATTTACAAGAGCTTTGAAATTCTTCAGGATTGTGCGTCAACTACAGAAGCAGACGTTTCATTGTCCCAGTCTTAGCCCAACATGAATTTCCATTAATAAATCAGGAGCGCCCTTGAAACGAAGAGCCCGACTGTCTGCTAAATATCCGGTTTGGAGAGACAAAGTGTGTGAGCAGAAAATCCAGATGCAGAGTGGCCTTTAATATTGGAGCCCACAGTCAACAGAATAATCACGTGAAAGAGCAAAACCTCAGCAAGAAAGGAAAGAAAGAGCGACAGACGCACGATGAGAGTCAAATATGTGACAATGAAGTCATGGTAGTCCTCACTATGATCGAGGCCATATGTCTGCTGGGGCTCCCTTGCTGTCTTCCTTCATCTTTCACATCCCAGTCTGGATTTTCATGGAGTGTGATTGGAAGTACAGGTGACAGGTACAAATTACGGACAAACAATTCTACAAACCACAGACCACAGTATCATATCAGCAACGAGCTGTCATCAGAATCATTGTAAAACCAATGCAGCAATGAATCCCCATCTGGCTGTGTGTCTTTATTGTCCTGTTGTGACAGATAACAAGTAAATTACCATCTCTGGTCAGAATCCATGACGGGAATGCATCCGGAATCTGACCATTTAACACGTTTTCAGGGTTTTGAGGTACGTCAAGGCTGGCGTGACTATCGTGAGTAACTCAGTGGAAAGTGGGATTGTTATGCTTCTGCAAGATGATAGATGAAGCTGAGGGCAGAAAGTCACATTCTTAAATGTACTGCGGTTGAATCGGTTGCTATGTTCCCAGACCAATAGCTCACTGACACTTATCTAATTCATAATTTGCTGATTTATTACAAGCTGCAGCTAAAGCTAAAGGTCACAGGAGAGACATGGACACCCACATTGCTACACACACTCATACACTCACAGATTCTATATTGATATTTGTATTTGTATTTTCACCCTATTTCTCTGTCTGTCTCCGTCTCTCTGCTGTATTAAAGCGGTTGGGAGATTGAGTAATGAGGCTTAACATGTAATCCAGACCTCCCTTTCTTATCTTTGCTTTTTCTCCTCTTCGGTTTCACTCTTCCTCCATACCTCCAACCGCTTCCAGGAAAAATTTGGCTTATCATCAGCACTCCTCTCTTCGGCTTCATCCAAATTGCATTCCACATAACTCAGATCCTCCTTATCTCCTGTCAGCGCTCATGTTTGTGGGTGACTTTTAGATTTAGTTTGTCCCAGATGGAGTTTTGCATTCTGTTGTGGTTCTCATTTATTCATCCACTACAGAGAGTGCAATTAACGGCCGTAACACTGGAGAGGGAAACATTCTCAGCTGGTTATTGACTTTATATGAAGTTCACTCCTCGCTGTTTGTGTCTGGTTTACACTTTAAGTTTAAACTCAGAGTTTAAAGCAGACTGCTGTGTGCGGGGAGGCATTACCAGCAGGGCATCAGGCATCAGAAAGGAAAAAAAACCCAACTGATCTTAAGAGTGGATAAAAGTGAACAAAAGCAACAAACATAATATATCAGCAGTGAGGATGGGAAATATCACACCTTTGATCTTTGATTCGTTAAATGATGATCTGACCAAGCGGCAACCTCCGGTCTCAAAATATGAAGCCTATGCGTAAGTGTTTAAAAACTGCAGTTCATCGAGCATTCGCTTGAGCCTGGCTGCAGAAACACCGGAAACCACATACACACCAATTCAAAGAGACGATCTTTACAGCAAAAATAAACAGGTTTACAGCCTGGTACAAAAAACAATATGGGTCTTAGTAGCTAATTTCTCTATCTGCACACACTGTACGGGGGATTTTTTTCTAATGCGATAGTTCAGAAGATATTAAGATTACAAGTTTTGCCCATTTAAAGACATGACTGACTTGATTGACAGGCGGGAACACTGTAGCTGTAGGCTAGGAGGCTCTTTACCTCACACTAGCTTGACAACAGTTAGAATGACTTCAGCATTTCCAATATGGCTCCTGCCGACAATTGGCTTCAAAACAGGGCTTCAGAAACATATGGGTGACGTCAGGGATACTACGTCCATTGTTTATACAGTCTATGGATCTGACTTGGTAAACCCATCCATCAACAGTAGATATCTGAGTATTTAACTCTTAACATTTCGCCAACAAAAACCTGGTCAAGAGAAGAGATGCCGAGCTTGTCAAAGCACAGTACGTTTTCCCTCTGTTAGAGAACAAGAAATTCTTTGAAAAGCTGAATAATTTTTACCTAGTTTCTGGATCCTTTTTATAGCATTTCAGCACTTGCACGCTCATTTGGCGCCATGATTTCTCCTCTGGTGTTGGGGTTGTTGGGCTCGAGACATTCAAACTCGAAGCTTTGAAGCTCAAGGATGATTGACTTGCTTTCAAGTTAAGTGCAATGAGCTGGATGACACTTGGAAAGTATTGAGCGTTTACTCAGTCATTGATCTTGCTGTAAAAATAAAACTTGGATGATATTTCAGTCACTACAAAAAGAGCAATGACTCATCATTCAGCGTAAGAAGAAAAACTAGAAAAGTTGTATCCTGATTCAAGGGGCTGCATCCTTCAAAGGGCACATACACAGCAATGTATCGAAGGCTGTCCCATTTCAAAGGCTCCCTAAAATACGGTCGTCAGATGCATCCTACATTTCCTAAACTGTAAAAGTTGCATCAGGTGCATCCTTGACAGGATACCTTGTGATTCTCTGCATACCAATAGAATAGAATAGTGAGTGACTCAAAGGTTAAAAAAGACAGATACCTCAAAACTTTAGATTATCGTTATAATGACGGTGATGGAGGCTAAGTTATATGTTGCTAGTAATTGCTAGTTAGTTAGCCAGCTACTGACCTGTTACCTGATATGTGATGCAAGTATAAGGAAGGGAACTTCTAAACAGGGAATCTTTCAAAGACCAGACTGTGTCATTTCAATACAGCCTATAGCAGTCCAGGCAGGCTACGAAGGCTGGACACCTTCAAAGGATCCTACCCCTGGATTGGGACCCAGCCAATGATTAAATGTTAGATGATAATTTTTTAGTGGTACCAATGCTTCTGAAGTACAAATTGCTTCTGTAGAAATATTGTAACCACTTGTATTAATGAGGGTTTTTTCCACAGTGTAGTTAATAGTCTGTCTGTTAATAGCAACCAGTAGTTTAAAAATACTAACTCCAGGTCAGTTTGTGGCAAAATACTAAAAACTATGTGTAATCTGTGACGGGTTATTTATCAAACTTAGCTGGGAGGTGCAGCTGTGCAGCATCACATGGGTGTATCTTCTACACCCACTCGCTTGGGATGACAGAGGTAAGGGGTCAGAAATTCTCACAGGGGACCACAATGGAACAGGCAGTCCTGTGAATTTATCCCAAATTGTATTGAAAATGTGTTATTCTAGTTCGGCATGTCCTACATGGAATTGAATAAATCCGCTTTATATTTGATTCATCTCCTTAAAGAACGGACTTAAGCATGGGAACACACAAGCTTTTAATGGAACACATAATTATTTAACTGTTGTACATCAGTCATAGTTGTATTTCTGTTTAGTTTATTTATTTAAACCCAAATCTCATCATCGTTGTAATATGTTGGCATAATGTCCAAAGTTGTTCCCACTGCTAACACAGGATACCAAAGAAATAGGCAAAATATGCACAAGATTTCCTCAGAAAGATTGGTACATAGTATAATTCTGTCATGCTGAACGCTCCTGTGGCGTTCCAGGAAAGACAATCCTCCCTGTGAGCTGCTGAGTCCAAGTCAATGGAGGCTCCTTTCCCCCTGTCCCTATGCATCTTCTTTATTCAAACCTTCTCTTTCTTCCAGCCCTCTGTTTGCATCCATTCCTGCCATATTACCCCCCCTCCCCCTGCCCTTCCTCCTCCTCCTCCCACTGCCATGGCCTTCACGGGCTGCTTCCCATCTTCCCCTTCGTTTCGGTCCTCACTCCAAATGCACCAGCCTGGGGTGAGTGGCTGCTTCTTATTCTCTGTCGGAGCGGGCCGCAGCCTAATGAATCATTTCCTCTGAGATACGGCGAGAAAATCACTTTCAGAGTTTGGCACGAGCAGTTGACGCAAGTATGAGGCTCATATGCCCTCTTCTCTCTTTGGCGGAGCCAGGCACAGTTTGTATTCACGTGTGTATAAAACAAATCACACGCACACAAACCAACACAGACGGGACGATGTTGTGTGCCTCTTGTTGTATTCTTTATTTCACAAGCAGCCTCTTTGGCTCATGAAGCCACAAACTTGATTAAAATGGTTTTGCTAAATGAGCACATGGAAATCAGATGTTGTACCATCTTCTCTATCTTTTCATTTCCAGGAAAGCAAACTTCACAGAACTTTGTCATCGTAGAAACCCTGCGCCACTCATCCTACATACGCACAGTATACCTTTGGACTTTGTCAAGAGCATTCACAAAATTTCCACTTTAACTCCGACCTGAGCATGTTCATTTTCAGCCTGCTCTTTGTCACGTACATTCTCCCTATGGGTTTCTGGACCTCCCTGCTGCTCAAGCTGTGTGACTTGGCAGTACATAGCGTAGCGCGGAGAACACAGCACCCCAAAGGTCATCAAGTGTGTGTATGTGTATGTGAGAAAGAAGGGAAAGGCCGATACAGTATACAGTATGCTTTCCTGTGTGCAGCATGTTTGTGTTTGTGCACGTTCGGCCCCATTTAACAGGTGGCTCCGTACCGCTGTGCAACCAGACCCTGATCCCCCCTAACTCCTCAGAGGAAACACTCCTGCAACTCCAAGGCTCCCTCCTGGCCGCTCTCATTTTCATTTCTGCACTGTAATGGCATTTGTCTCGCCTTGTTCCATCCACCCTCTGTATACTTTATTTGAACTCTTTCTTTTTCTAGCTATGAGTTCTCCTTTGCCCCCCCTTGGAGATGTTTGGCTTGGCTGCTTGCCCAGACATGTACACATTCTGTCCCTTCGTCTTCATGGTCATTTTGGAGTTCTTTTTATGTACTCCATGCATGTTTAGTTCATGCCTTTACTCCCCCTTGTCCTCCTTGTACCATTCTCTTATTTAACTCAAGTTGTCTCTGGCAGGCGGGCAAAAGAAAGAGCCAGAAAAAGAACATTCCACATGGAAAGCTTTATCTGTTTCCTCCCCACACTTCTCTTAGATGGAAGTCATAAGCTCATCCAGACAATTGAGTAAGAGTTGCTGCTCCCCCTCTCACTTTAGTGAGATTTATGCTGCATTCACGCGCCCATAATGGTCCTATTCATTGGAATGTCATATTTCCAAATTTGATGTGTCCATGAGTTGTAATGAAGTAGATGTGTTGTGATTTATTGCTCTTTGCTAATCTTGAACATTGCAACAAACCTTTTATTACTGTGTTAAAAACTTTATTCTGATTGGTCAAAACCATAGAGTGTACATCAGAATTGACAGATAAAGCTTTTATTGATCTCTTTAAACAGACATCTTCATGCAAATGCAGCTAAGAATCTGCTTTTATAAGTGTCTCACAACTCCAACTCTATTCTAATGGAACTGGAAATTGGAAGTGTATAAGTTCTTTATCTTAAAGCTGCTGTGAGGAACTTCTGGTGTGTATCGATTCTGGCGCCCCCGTGTGGACAAAGTGATACCTCTTATCTCTTCTCCTGCAAATACAAAATTAGTGTCTTTAGACAATAACCTCATCCTGTTGTCTTTTACCATTTATATTCATCACACACTGTGATTATTTGCCATGAAAACAGCCAAAAAAAGGGTGTCTCTAGAGCGAGATGTCAATCATCTGTTCTGACACCTACCCCCTCAGAACAGTTTCAGGCATTAAAATGACAACAGAGGAGGTATCGGTGTTGTTGTGGATGGCCTTGTTTGCTTTAGAGGGTCATAATGATGCATCAGTATCAGTTTCAGTCTGTTTCTCAGACAGTTAAAAACTCCTCATAGTGCCTTTAAACCGCTAGCCAAGAAGCTACCTGGTTAAGTGGTGACATCACACCTCCATTTAGAACTGTTTCTTGGTTCAAGCAGCTAACACATGGTATTTTTTGCATGCTGTAGTGCTGTGTTCCTAGCTGTTTTTAATAGCAGTAAGTACTTAACCCCGCCTCCTTAATGCTAAGTGAGGTAAAAAAAAAAAAAAAGGCCACTCTACAAAGTTAAAATACACATCAAACATTTTTTTTCTGAAACTTGCATAGAAGATGAATGGTGAAAGGAAACTTGACAAACACAAACAAAAGTATCTTTTAACTCTAAGTGTCTGCTTCAGATCAAGGAGGCATTCTTTTGTCATTGTTTTACAAATAATCCAACATTACATGAATTCAGATCTAGAAGATGAAGTCATTTTCTTCTTTTTTTATGATTTGAAATGTATTCGTTTTTACAAACATTCAAATAAAGACACACAAATAATGACAATACACTAAAATAAAAATAAAAAAATAAAAAAATAAATACAAATAGAATAAAACAAAATACAAAGCAGAACAGACAAAAAAACAAGAACAACAAAAAAAAAACAGACAAAACAAATTCAACCAAAAAACATAAATTTGACGGATTATTTACAGCAAAAAAAAGCAGTGAGCATAACAGCTCGTCTAATGAGAGAGACATATTATACTATACACATACCGGTATACGCAAATTCCTAATTAAGCACATGTATATGTATTTGTAAATATATTAAAGAAAATTAAAATAAATTTAAAAAAAAAGGGGGTACGGGTTGGCTGTATTGGTTTTTAACTATTAAATACAAGAGAAAGACAAAAGTTAGAAAAGGGGCTACTACGTCCTAATGAAGCCATTTTCTAAAGAGACGACTGTGTCTTGTTATATCTCAGAATATCTTAACACAAGCTAATGTAAGATAACCCCACACAATATTTTAATTTCCCAATATCAGATGGCATATTTGGCAAATGGACTGCACACACATTCACACATTCTAAAGCCAGAGGCTGCCCACCATTACTGAATTGCTGCCTTTGGGAGCAATTTAGTGTTCAGTGTCTTCACAGTGTCTTGCCCAAGAACATTTTAGCATGTGGGCTGCAGGAGCTGGGAATCAATAAGCCAACCATCTGATTGCAAAACAACACAGTCTACCACTGAGCCACAGCTGCCCCAACGGGCAGAGATGCAAAGTGCGGCATTTTCTGTCCAAATGCAAAGAAAACACCAGCAAATGCCTTGTTGGTCATGTTGTCAAATTCTTGAAAACCCTACATTTTTCTTCTGCTGGTCCACTGTTCAGGTGAGGATCTGCCAAAGTGGAATAAGCCTCAAGGTTTTTCTGTCCTGTGGACTTTCATGGGAGTTCCTTCCTTGCCCTCTCCCACAAAACCTCTGTCTACTCAATCAGCAGTTTTTGCTGCACAGATTCGTGTGTTGGCACCAAGCAGCTTCAGTGTTCAGCTCTTCATACATCAAGTGATAAATGTCGTTGGCCTTTGTGGAATTCCATCAATCCGGCTAAGTCATTTCCTCAGTGTGAGTGTACCATTCCCCATGTGTGTTGTAGTTGGCATGCTGAGCAACGAGGTCTGCTTATATGTAATGAGTGTTCTGACAAATTAACACTCCTCTTGCTAAACAAATGTCTGTTTCTTTCCAATCACAGCATGAATAAGTGCAATTCCTGGAAATGTGATGAGAAAAGGATGGTTTGGCTCTTCTTCTAATGAGCCTTTTTAAAATAGTTTAAGTTGATTCATCTTTCCAGTTGTTTCTTTCTGGGACTCCCTTAATTTCTGGTGCACTCACAAGTGTGAAAATAATGGAGCAAAATGCTGCAACATTGTTCCTGAGTGATAAAACTGTGGTGGATGGAAGTCCAAAAGTCACATTGGCAATTATTGAAAGGAAAGTTAATGGAATTGTGACAAACCACTTGCACAGAACAAAGTTAGCTGTTTTTGCACTAGGTTTTCTTACTGGACATTTATTGCCTCTCAGATTTTTGTGGAGGCTTAATAAAACTCTAAACTGTAATACCATATAACTTTTTCTTCATTTAAGACAGATTTCCAGAGGCTTTAATACATATTAACCTTGTGATATTTACAAAAACATAATTTTGCAATTCATTTTCTGGGCTTTCCCGTGTCTTTGGGGTTTACCATTAACCTCCTTCTGCCCTCATTACTGTCTATGTTTAGTCACGAGAAAACGAGTGTGAGTCACAGAGATTCTATTGCTCTCGTGTTCCAGCTTTTCTGTACTATATCAATCCCACTTAGACACTAATCTCTTCGAAATAGGCTAAACTGACACAAACGTAAATACTGGACCGTAAGAAAAACAAACAATCTGTGAAATAATTCCCTAGAGGACATTTTTAAGGACTTGAAATGTTCTTGTTTAGTCTACAGTATATGTTACTATATGTTCTTTGCATTACTGTAGTGTTGTTTCAGTCTTTTCATCATTGTGTTTACAATATTTGGAGAGGTCTTAAAGGAAGTGATTGGACTTTGTCTCTAATTACCCTCTGCTCCTTGAGCTTGATGCGTGTGTGCAGGAGAACATGATAGAGTGTTTCATAAGCTAATATAATCAAATCATGCTTGTTTTTGAATAAGGCCACAGGGTAATGGATAACATCCATGTCATGCTATTAAAACCATGATGTGACCACACAGGCTTTATGAGCAGGGACATGGTCATCCACAAGTCACCGCAGCCATTAGGGAAACGGATGCATCATGGGATAAAAGCAAGGCACAAGTGTTCGTGGTGATTAACATGTGTAGCTCTCCTTGGGATGGTTACAGCATGTTGATTCAGCTGCATCTTTTGTATCTGAACCCATGCACTACAACTCGTTGGTTTTTACAGTACAGTTAGAAACCGCAGCCTTTCCTCCGACAGTATTACCCAAATGTGATCGCATTACCACCCAAAGCTGTTGGTATTAATTATCAAGATCTCAATTTTGGAATATAACCACTATCTTTTGATAACCCGTTGTTAACTGTGAAGTTGCTTGTGACATGTAACCCCTATCTGGGTGCAAGTGCTCGTTCTGTTACTCATAAACACTTGCTCTCCCATGCTCTTTGTTTCAGTTTACTTGTAAATACCAAGCAAAAACATTATCAAAATATGTGGTTAACATGAAGAAAAGCAACATGTCATCTGCTCATCAGCTCAGTCTGTCATCCAACACCATTAGGAATTACAGTAGCACAAAGTAGCTAGCTCAACTAACATGGGCCAATATCTATTGTTCTCAGACTTACTTCTTTGGCTTTGTTTTCCATCAATCTTAAAACTGAGCACATTTTTGTTAACTGAAAAGCTGGCTAAGTTATTGCAGTCCCTCCTCCTCATAATAAAGTTAACTGTATGCAGTTAATCACCTCAGCAGAGGGAGAAGAGCTGGGAACAGACTGCTTATGATCTGCATTAATTTACGTCTCAACTTTATATCTTATACTGAAGCTATTTGTAATGTTATGTTATAAAATCTAGCCCTTATTGTTTATAACTTCAATCATCACTCATATCAGTGAAGAATACATTGGTTACTAGCATATATTCACAGATAAAATAGCCTTATGCTAACTTCAGGGATCTTTATATAAGTTTCCCTTCCTGTCGTTTAAAGATGTAACTGAAGTGATCATCTTTAGCCATCTCCTCTTCTCTTTATCATCACATGACTATAAGTAACAAGATACTGCCGTTTTAGATGGTGATCTGTTAAAAACAGCTAGGACCACAGCACTACAGCATGCAAAAAATACCATGTGTTAGCTGCTTGGACCAAGAAACAGTTCTAATTGGAGGTGTGATGTCACCACTTAACCAGGTAGCTTCTTGGCTAGCGGTTTAAGATAAAGAAATTATACACTTCCAATTCCAAATTCCATTGGAATAAAGTTTGAGTTCTGAGACACTTATAAAAGCAGATTCTTAGCTGCATTTGCATGAAGATGTCTGTTTAAAGAGATCAATAAAAGCTTTGTTTTTGTCAGATCACTGCTGATGAAAGCTAAGAATCCATTTTGGCTGATTGCCCTCAGCACAGACCTAATTTGGGAATACATCTCGGACTGCAAACAGGAAAGACAACACTTCCAACACACAAACTGTGACCTGCCTACAAGCCACAGGCATTTTCAGACCCTTTACGGGGATGCTGAAGCATTCCTAAATTTCATCTCAGCACTCCTGAGAAATAGTACAGGCCAAACCACATGTTTGAACCAGCCATGTACTCTGTAAATATCTTGATCTCATTTTCTGGATCTCATTTTGAATAGAGTTTAGTAAATATAATATTTCAAGTCAAAAGACTTCCTCTACTTATGGCATATGTCATACCTGGAAAGGGCATCCACCTTCTGCCTTCTGTTTGTTTCATCCAAGAGTGGTACAGAGTCTAACAGGTAGCTAAACATTAAAGTCTAAATTACATGTCAGGATGTGGAGGAAAAAACTCCAGAAGAACTCAGACGTTAAAGGTGCAAAAGGCTCTATAATTGGATAGAACTGTTGAAAAAGAAAATCAGCTAGAAGCTAATTTATTATCCAGATCTCTAAGTTTTTTTTATCTTGAGTTTCTGAGTTTTTTGTGTTGGTTTTGCTGCAGTAGTACTCCATAGTGCATTTTCCCATGTCATCCACTTCCAAGGATGGAATTGGATGTGACTGAACTGCAGTGTTAAGTATTCTTTTCCTGTAAAATCACCTGCCGTTCTTCCTTTTCTCACTCAAAATCTGACATGCTGCTCTGGAGTGGCTCCTATCTTTTATGGCTGGTCATAAATCAGCCCTTTAGGTACTCTATGTTAAACTCTTCCCCTGCAGTATGTTTTGAAACGCGGAGTAGGTGTGATGTCAGCTCTGGGCCAAACTGAATCGGCGCCCTGGGACGTGAACGATGGAATCCAAACTTTTTCTTTTCAGGGGGTCAGTTTTTTTTACGTTGTGGAGCGTGTTGCGAGGAGTGTTTTCTCAGCTGGACCACTCAGGAGGACGCAGGCAGCCATCCCTTTGCACTCAAGTGTTCACATGTTTGCACTGGACCTAAAATACAGATGTATCCGTTACGTCAGTGAACGTTCACGCTTCAATCATGTTTGTCTGCCCTGATATTGGTGACTTACCACAAGTACAAAGACAGATGTCAAAAACATGTCTGTTAGCTGGTACAGATTTCCCTTTTCAGTTTTTCCTGGCGACACTGTAGATGTCGGATATGTAAGCGCTTTTAGATCTTTTATTAGAAACTAGATGGATGTAAGAGTCTGTAAAATGTGCAGAGACATGATGCTAAACTAATCATAGGTTAGAGAGGTTGTTAAGACAATTAAAGGACAAAAGTGATGAACTGTGATGTTACAGGACATCCTGATTTCTTCTTACAAAATATCCCCGGAACCACAATGACATTTATGTGTTGTTTTTCTCTCTTTTTAAGTTGTGTGATTCCAAAAAATATCCCTTATATCCTTCTAAAATTAGAAAGTCTTGCCATTATTTTGAAAGGGGGCTTGTTTGGGATTAGAGGTTTGGAACAGAGGAACAATTAGACTGGATATAAAGTTATGGTAAGGATTACTGTCGAGTATTCCGTTGTTGCGGTTGCGATTAGCTTCTGGGGTCACAGCTTGAGCATGAGTCAATTTCACATCCGTACGTCTGAGTCTGTGAGTGCAGTTTCTTCTGAAAGTGTCCCTGCGTTCTTATACTTCCTGTATATTTGAACCAAGCTAAAAACTTTGGCTGGTTCTTTTTTCAAAGTGCAATCTTGGACTGCCTCTATCTGTTTTCAAACATGGCCAAGATCGTCTACAGCCCATGTAATTGCCAATTTTCAACCCAACAATAATAAATGCAACAAGTGGTCTGCTCCAGTGTAACCTATCGCAAGGAACACACATTGCCTTCCAAAACTGGCAGGTCTTTATCTGCCTAAATTTCCCGGGGCAAAGTAAATTTCTATCTGAGCCAGAGGGGGGGAAAGAGGGGGGTGAAGCAGAGTGTAGCTGTTGGCTGCAGCCTCTGGCAGCTCTCTGACCACTGCGATGCTGAGGGACTTGTGTTGAGAGCAAGGGGGGAGAGAGAGAGAGCAGAATGTCTTATTTTTGCTGGCAGACGAGCGAAGTGCTACCTTGGAGGCGGTTCTCTGCAGAGGCCCATACATCTTTGTTCCTGGCACCCGAGCCAGCGGGGGGTGGGAGTGTGCGTGGGAGGAGTAAAAGTGAGAGGGGAATGAGTGGGGTTTGGAGATGAAGCAAGGGTGGGGGCGTGTGATGAGGGGGGCCTTTGCTGCTAGGGAGTCAGCCAAAGTCCAGGACTGGCTTAATGGGTTCTCCTCTGCTATGTGATCCCAGTTCGGAGAATTGGAGCAGACACCCCGACTCCTGTCTCCTCCAGCTCTGCCCACTGAGATGGGGGCCTGGCATGTGGATGGTGGTGGAGGTGGTGGTGGTGTCAGGTGGGGGGCTAAGAAGGGTTGTAGATGCTTCTCTCACTTCTGGTGTGTCCTTGTCACAAGAAAGGCTCTGACTGACAAAACCAAAGCCACCTGTGAGCGTGCACAGAAATCTGACTCACTGGCTGTCATTCATACCAGAGCCCGCCCTTCCTCCTCTGACTCATCACATGGCACTTTATTGATCCAAGCTAAAGCCCCTGTGAGTGAAACTGCACTTATAATGGGATGGCAGCACACTTCACACTTCTTTAAATAAACGGAACCATGTCTCCACATCTTGTCAGGCGCTGTTTCTTGGAAGGAACACAGATACACTTAAATACCCCATCAGTTGTCTCCAATCTCTGTCCAGCAGTTCTTGGACTCTCTATCTAAGTGTGCTTGGCTGTAATGGTTCTCACTCTTTTCAGTCCCCTTTTCCCATTTTTTAGTTCACACCCTTCAACCACAAGAGGAAAATCAAACCTCAAATTAGCCCTTTATCAAGTGTTTATGCTTCTAAATCACATCATTTATCTTCATTTAAGACCTCATAGTTCCGAAGTTATATGTAGGACTAAAATGTGCACAAACATGTAATTGTGTTTGAAAGCTGAGCTGTAACCTTGTGTAAGAGGTCTCACAGTCACTATGGTTCAAATAAAGGTAGCTCAGTACAGATGTGTTAACCCTTTATCTGCCTAAACTGAATTATGTAATCAAGAGGAGCTACTGTACTGATTCTAGACTGTTTAGCAATTTAAACTGTTTATGATTTTCTTTTATTGTAAACATAACTACTTCAAACAGCATTTTACTACCCCATCTATTTTAAAGGCCTGGCTCAGGGTTATTATTGGGGTAATCAAGTTGAGAAAGCTCCACAGAGTATTTCCAAGTATGGCAGGCAAAGAGGAGAGCTGCGTGCTCAGCAGCATGCACCTGAATGTCTCACTTGCACTCAACTGTCTGAGGGTCTGGCACGGGCATCGCTGCCTTACATAATGCTATGAGATCACCCTGCAAAGGTTTAATGCTGTAATAGGTGTTTGTTGTCATCAGTGGCATTGCATGGCTTCACACTCCAGTGAGCGGTGCAGCTTTCTTGAAGCATCCTTTTTAAGTGTGAGCGTGAGGTGATGCACCGCTTTGCATAAAATCTCCCTACTTTTAGAAGTCAAAAATGTATCCAGTTTGATTTTGACATGTCACATTAATTCCTCTCTGGAGTACTGAGGGGATTCGATGTAACTGCACAAACACCTGAAACATGATTGGCTTCTGTCTTCTCTTTTTTTTTTTCCTCTTGTGGGATCGAGCCCTGCACCTCACACTGGAGGAGGAGAGGAGAAAAGCCAAGCCAAGTCCTCTAATGCTGGCAGGCTGAGTAAACGGTGTCTCCGGAACCTTGTGTTAGCCCCAGCATTTCCATAAGTACCCTTCATCCCCACTTTGTTATTCTTTATGATCTGCACCTCCGCCCGAGCTCATGCCGTCTTCCAGGACCTCTCGCTCTGTCCTGAGTGGCCCCCTGAACCCGCTCTGATGCTGGTTTACAGAGTGGAGTCCTGCACAGGGGTACACCGGATGTGTTCTCCTGTAACACCAGCTGATAGCTATTGTGAGGAAAACTTGCAGAGTCAAGGCGCACACACACCCACCCATTTGACATCCTGTCGACATCTGTTTTCTAAGAATTGCTGGATGCTTGTCTAACTGAATATTAGTGGCGCCTGTGTGTGTCCCTGACAAACAGCCTGTAGATGGAGGATTAGATTATTGGACTTTCCCCTTGATGAAAATGTTTTGCTTCACTTCCAGTTCCAGTTTTGTGTTTCCGGAACAAATAATTATGTAATATTTGGCCCATTTACACTCATACTCATTTACACATGATGAACAGATTCAGAGAACTGAGCTATAGGTACGAGACACAGATTGACAGAGAGTGAGAAACAGTTCAAAAGGAAGGGTTGACCTCTTCTTGTGAATGTGAACTGATCAGGTACTTCTACTGCCTTAATTGTGTGCTCATGAAGCTAATGAAGCTGATAAGTGTTAAATAGATCATAGAACAAACAGCACCTCAGCATTTCTCTGTGTGCCTAACCCTAATTGCCTCAAAAATCAGAACGCTGTGTCCTATTTTTATGGTTTGCAAATCATTTAAACTCTATTTTTCATTAAACAATATGAAAAGACATAACAGCATACCAATTGAAACTGAAACATGTTCATGTGTAATGAAAAACATATGCTCATTTTAGATTGGATGCCTGCAACTGTAAAACTAAAACAAAACAAACAAAAACAAAAACAATTGGAGGAACATCTCCCAACTAATTACATTAATTTGCAACAAGTTAGTTAAATGACTGGGTTTAAAAAGGGCATTGCAGAGTCTCTCCGAAGTAAAGATGGTAAGATAAACCACTCTGTGAGAGACTGCGTGAGCAAATAGTTCAACATTTTTCTGAATCATTTTCCTCATCATTAAAAGATTTAGATGATCTGGAGAAATCTCTGTTCAAAAGGGACAAGGCTGAAAATTCAACAATGGATTGTCGTGATCTTTGTGCTCTCAGGAGACACTGCACAAAAAATAGACACGACTCTGTAGTGGAAGTAACTGCATGGGCTCAAAAATCATTTCCAAAAGCCATTCTCTGTGAACAAAGGTCATTGCTGTGTCCACAAATGTAGGTTAAAACTATAAAGAGGAAACATTTTATAAACATTATACAGAAATACAGGTCAGCGTCCCAACTTTCTCTTAGCCCAAGCTCATTTAAGATGAGACTTAGGTGAAGAGGAAAACTGCCTGATGGTCTGATGAATCAAAATTTCACATTAATTTTGGAAACCATGGATGCTGCATCCTCTGTTCTAGAAAGGAGAGGGACCATGCAGCTTTTAATCAGTGCACAGTTCAAAAGCCAGCCTCTGTGGTGGTATGGGGATGCATAAGTGCCCGTTGCATGGGTGGCTTAGCACATATATCTGGGAAGGCACAGTTAATGCTGAATGATATATACAGATTTTGCGACAACATATGTTATCATCCAGATTATGCCATTTTCAGGAAGACCTTGCACATTTCAGAAAGAAAGTGCCAAACCGCTTCTTCATGTAAACAACAGCACAGCCCAATTGTAGATGAGGAAGCGGAACTGGTCAGTCCAGACTTGTCACCCACTGAAAACATTTGGCACATCATTAAATTAAAAATAAAACAAAGACAGCAGGCAGAACTGTTGAGCACTTGAAATCCTATATCAGGCTAGAATGGGACAACATTTCACTTTCAAAACTCTAAAAGCTGGTCTCCTTGGTTCCCAAACGTTTGCCTTCATGTCTCTCAAAAAAGAGGTGATGCATCATACAGGTAAACATGCTTCTGTCCCAACTTTCTTAAAGCATGATGCCGGCATCAAATTTAAAATGTAAAAATTTCATAAAACATTGAAATTTTCAGTTTCAGCATTTTCTACGCACAATTTTTAATTAATTATATAGGATTTAAGTTATTTACAAACCATCAAATTCTGTTTTAGAAGCATTTTACTCAGTGTCACTGCTTTCTTTGAACCAGTGGATAGATTTCAACTCCAGTGAAGTCCTCTACAGACCATAATCATCTAAAGCTGCATTTCCACTCAAATTATCCAAATTATTTTTGTCCTAGGGGTACTGTTAAAATAATTTAAAGGTCCCTGTAGCCTATTATTGTCTCTGTTTCTACAAATGTCTGTAGATCAGTGAAGATAAATGCTGTGAAATATTAGCAAGTCAGAATTGTTCAGCCCTGCAATTCCCAGCCCAAAGTTCCTGTACTTTTAAAAAGTACCTCTCCCTGGGACTTTGTGTTGATATTGGTCTATCCTATGAAAACGGCACTTTTATGGTTCCTACATTCAGAAGTCAACTATTTATCAGAACTTTGAGAAGGACTCACATAAAAAAGTTCCATATTTTTAAGAACGTCAGTGCTAAAAAGTATTTTTTTTTACCTGCATTAAAGTAATGACTTTTGACTTTTCATCCTTCCTTTTCCTTTTTTTTATTTTTAGATTTACAGTAAAAGTAAAGTCAGAATAGGCACAGCACACAGGCTATGTGGAAACTGTCATATAGGATAACAGGACTTGAAATCTAACATCTCACACTGTCAACAAGCCTACATGTTCCAGGAGTAGATGTTCCAAGTTTTAACAGAGAGAGGTATTTTCAGTCAAGTGGTCAGCTCCAGCAAAGTGTTTCTCTCTCAGTGAGTGGGGAAACTCTGACAGGCAATCACAGCCCACTACAAAAGCAGAATGCAAAACAACTGAAAATGTATCCCTACGAACTCAAATAGCTTATTTCTAAATTGTTTTGGTCTGGGGTGAAGCACTGCCAAAAAGAGAGGGCTTGAAGTGGGATGGCGTGAATGCCAGGGGTGGAAGGAGAGGGGTTCTGCCACAACGGACAACAGAATTATGGGTAGCTTGTCTGACAAGGGAGCGTGCAACACTTTTTGACAGAGAAACGGATAAAAAAATATTTCTTACCCTGACACATCAACAAGAATTCCACATAGGAATACTTTAAAATTGAGGGTGATTCTGACAGATGCAGGGTCATTACACTTTCTTTATTCCCCATAGTTCATCACAGAAAGTGATGATTACACTAAATTGGTTATGTCTGACTCATCTGTTATTTTTCTGACACAGTGAATATGAAAGATTGCATCTTGATTTGCCATGATGTCAGCAATGGTAATGACTTTCTCTCTTATTCTTAGCAATGATTATGAAATATTACATATTCATTGTGGATTCAGATGATTACCCTGCTGCACTGTGCCAAGGCCACTGTTTCAGACCGCAGACTCTTGAACTGAACTGGCATTGACTCAGAACGTTCAGACAAAAGTTAACCCCTCGTTATCTGTAATAGAAAAATGTATACAGACACCCTTTTCTACTGCCTGTTGTGTGCTTTTCCATATGAGCTGCTATCAGATGGACTTACTCTTTATACTGCAGTAAACAATATTTAAGTCCTCAGTTAGGTTCTCCAACAGCTGTTCTTTTAAAGAGTCCATATACTTTGTTTGTGTTTCTGTTGTTCCTTGATTGTGTGTCACATTTAAAAACAACAACACTCCAATAAATAGTTGGTTGGCTGGCTGTTAAAATCTTGTTGTTTCTCTGGTTTCGAGAAAAGTTGTCAAATAGTTTGAATTGTAATAAGTAAGGGACAGTGTATAGTGAGGTGGTGAATATGCAAATTAAGTTCCCAAGAGGGCGAGAAAGACTCCTGCGCTTCGTGTCAGGGTCTTGCTCATCCTTGTGATCCGCAACTGGATTGCAGGACAGGATCTTGCCCACTTTTCATAGATAGACAGTAACTCTTTCGGCAGCCCTCACATCTGTGCCCTGTAACGGTCTTCATTTCCTGCCTCTTAAGACCAACCTGAGATAGAAACTAATAATCTTACCTCAGTGTTTACCAATGTAGAATGCTAATAGGACTTATGTTTTTGCCACAGTGTCAACAGGCAGGGCTGACATGTGCTGAAATTCCTATACCTGGATTGATTTGATATGGCATATGTGGTCATGTTGTCCCTGGTGTGGCTTTTGTTATTGAGAATTAATCACCATTGGTATGGAGTTTGAACCAATCAGAATCAAGTCTCTAACACAGCCTGGTAATACATTATGTTAAAACGAAAGCTCAACATTTCGGGACACACTCTTAAGGCTGATTTATACTTCTGCGTCTCCCCTACGCAGCAGGGGCTGACGCAGACATGAGCACCACATACTTGTGCGTCGGTGTGTCCGTGTCGCGCAGCAATTCTCCGCCGAAACGCCTGAGGGCAGTGCGATCTCTCTGATAGCCGGCCGCCTGCTTCCGGTCCCGCTACGATCTCTGTTTACTTTTCCACTTTTCAGAGGGTGTTATGTTAATCTACAGCTGATACATGTTGCTGTTTATCATACAGACATGATTACATGAAGAATAGAGAGGAGGAGATGAAATACACGGCCGATGTGCGGCCGATGTCCGGGATCCCGGAAGTGCTGTAAATGCGGGAAAGACAAAGCTGCCGAGCGGACCAATCACAGAGCTTGCGGTCCGCGTCGGCTCTACGGGGAAATACATTTTGGAGGAGATGCACGTCAGCTACGTGCGTAGGCCTCGGCGTAGGTACGGGAGCTACGCGGACCCCCGGCGTAGGCTACGCCGTTGATTCAACGCAGAAGTATAAATCAGCCTTTATTCACTTTCTAGGGGAGAGTAAGATGAGGGATTAGAAGCACCCTAGTTGGGGTTTCTAGAACATATTGCAATTCACTCCCCCAGTACTTTTAAAGCTCCAGGTTTAAAGGCATTACATCTCATTAATTGGTCTAAAATATTTAAGTGGTAAACTGTTCATATGCTTATAAACTGAGTTTATCCGTTGACCAGTTCTTAGCCCTATTGATTCATTTTTTTAAATATATATCTAAATATATATTATATAGTTTTTTAATTTAACAAAGTCAAATATGTTGAAAATAGAACACCATATGACACTAATTTAAACACACTACATTAAACAAACAAATGGTACAACTATGTTGAAGAAGAGGAACATCAAAAAACAAGGGAAAAAACAACAACCGAAGAAACATATAAAATGGGATTATATAGCATGACAGTATTTTTATAAGTGCACTGTAACTTTAAGAGTCGGATAGTTTTCTCCTTCCAGGGAAACATGCTCTCTGATCCCTCACTGTTTACTTTGTTGTGTTTTGCCAGTCTGGGAATATGCCAGTCCCTCCACTAGACCTAATGTGATGATGAGCTGTGATGAATGTTGAGGCTCATGTGTCTTGCCAAGCACATGTTTACTCTCTGACTGGTATGCGATATGCCATTCATCCTCACGCATTATCTGCACAGCACAATACAAAGTCTCATGCAGATCTGTAACTTTTACCTTTCAAGTTTAATATCTTCATTTCGTGACCTCTTTCGTGCTTTTGTGTGGTAAAGCGTTATAAAGAAAAGAATGTATTTAGTTTTAGTTCAGCTTTTCTGGCATTATTTCCTCCTCAGTCTTTTTAAATAAACTTGAACTCAACTTCGACAGTCCAAAGTAGACTTTATCTGCGAGTCTTCTTCATATCTCATCTCTCTCACAGTCATCCATGGGATAGCACTCGCTTGAGTGTTTCCAACGTTCTCATGTAACTTGCACAAATATACAGAGCAATAATCTGATTTATTTCCTCCCTTTCAAAACAAATCAGATCTGTCTGCTTCTCAGAGACACTTGTGTGTTCCTGTTGAAGAGGTTCCAGTCTGGGTTGCATAAGACTGGTGCCAGTGGTCCCTTATCTTCTGAGCAGAGGTTGCTATCTGTGACACTGCACAAGATTGATGGCCTCTTAAAGGTGCTGGACCTACAGGAAAGTACCCGATTCTCACTCTGAGGTCCACCAGAACTGATTTATCATGAGATAAATGAGATCATGAGTTATTTGTAGGAGACATACTTTGATAATCTAATTTGCTTTCTAGGTTTGGCAAGTAAAGAGGGAGTTTTTTGTGTTTGTTTGAGGTAAACAGTGCCAAATTCTGTTGTTCTGATTTGAAAATAAAGGAATACAGCGAAAGAATGTTAGAGGTTCAAATGTAGTTAGCTAGCTCTCATAGCTCTACACAAACAACTAGAGTTGTTCAGATACTGATTCCAGTATTTGAAATGCCTTCGCTGAAGCCTAAAATGTGGGATTAGTAAGTAAGCCAGTTTATACACCAATTACACACAACATTTAAGCCTTGAAATTATTAGCTTGTGTCCCTAAGAATTACAATTTTCTCTGTAACTCAAAAAGATTTTCATCCACTGCAAGTGTCACCATGCTGCTACCATGGATGTATAACCGATACACATATCAACTCAACAACAGCAAAAAGCAGCTGATTTCAGCTCATTTATAACATAATTATAGTCAAGAGTTAACTAAGTGGAGCTAGCAAAGCTTAAAAGCTGGCATAATGTTTGAGATTTGGAGATATTGTTGCCTGATAACAGTACAATGATGGTATGTAAAGTATGCAACTCCTCACTTTTGAGGTGTAGTACTTGTTGGTTCCTTTCCTATTTTGCAAGTTTTTTTCTGTGATTGTTACAGCACTGATATGTTTGGAGCTTATTTTGAGTATCACAGAATGCATACAGCATTTTTTGACACCACTTTCAGTGGTGTAGTGAAATGCAATTTTTGAACTGCCCGTTAGAGTTGCAAAGATATTGAAGTGCAAAAATACATGTTTATTAAGTAAGGGGGCATATCATGTATAGTGGGCAGGCCGTTATGCAAAATAGAATCCCAACAAGGTGAGACTTTGTGTCGGGATCTTGGCTCACCCTGAAGGGATTCTTCTTCTTATAATAACCCACTCATGACACATTACCCCGCTTATTATCCTCGGACCAACTGAAGAAACAAACAAGGTGATACTCAGTTTTAAATTAATAATGATCTTATTGATTTAAAATTGTGAATTCATCAAGCCACAAAAAAAGAGTCTCTCAGTTCCTAAAATTTTTTCAGAGTTAAGAGACTGTCAGCTTTACAGCTATTGCATAAACTGATTTACGGTCCATAATCTTTACAGCTCTTTATAGTGGTGACAATCTAGGCAGAAGCATGCACACAGAAGCACAGCTGTTTCACAAAAACATTGCAAAATGGGCTCTTCATAGCCTCTGATCATTTTTCAGCATGCAACCAGTGAACCTGTTAACTAGAAAACTGTAAAAGTCCAAATATGGTTTAAGTGCTTTTATTTAAAAAAAACCCCCACACATACAAAATACAGATTCTGTATTCCTGTCCTCCATACATGCAAAGAAGTCTCCTTCAGTGCAGGTGCAAGCATCAGTTCTTGCAGTTTTCAAGCAGGAAGATCATGGCACTCAGTAGCAAGCAGCATCTTTGTGTTTTCTGTTTTCCTGTCCTCCCTTAGCTTAACTAAAAGCTGTAACCGTAGCACCACCAATATCTTCCTCCTCCTCATTGGACCTTGCCACCAGCGTTGTGGATAGCTTGCCGCTGCTTCTTCAACTTTGAACTTTGAAGGAGAGTTCTTAGCAGCTGACAAGCTCTTGTCCTCCGAGCACAGCTTACATTTCAATACGATGTTGTTCCTCCTTTCACTCAAAATATATTTCCTCGAAGCAAACATTGTCTGCTGTCATCTTACTTAAGCATTGGAGGCACAACTTTAGTTTTACTTTGCGCTGGTATGCAGCTACCTGCAATGTTGTAGGAGGACACAGAAACAGTGCAAATGCTTCAGGGATTTTCTATTGTTAAGAGACACTTGGTAATGCGTTACACCCAACACTGTTTAGAAGTATAGTCCTACAACTGTAAATGATATTGGTTTGTATGTCTTATTAATGCAGTTGAATCTGTTTGGCACTCACTTGACTCAGATACAAGTTCATTGTAGAAATCAGTATTGAAAATGAAAATATGGGGTTATAACTTCTCTGTAGAGATCAAGAGGAAATGTGAAAATCCTGGTCAGCACATCTGAGAGATGGAAGCTGGAAGAGGGGAGGAGAAAATGTGCAAACCTCTCCACCATCATAGCCTCCACATCATCTACATCTCACTTCACAATGCGTCCTACGTTGGCATTTAACACATAAGTTGACGACAGGGTGACTCAGTTTCCATATCAAACCCGAATGACCACTTCGTCATAGCTAGTATGACTGTTTCGTACCATGAGTGAACTTCACTCCATGAACCAAAACCACATGCTCACCATGTTCTCATACTGACCATCATGGATCACTTCCTCCTGCACTTTGCAGAAAATAATTATTTGTTATGGGAAGGAAATGCAGCAAGTGGAACTGTACATTGCATTTTTGTTAAATCAGGCTCTTCTCCTTACAGCCGCTCCAAAACACAAAACAACAATCACTAACCGTCCCGCCCTGTAATAATGAGCCGGGTAACTGTTTATTGAAAGGGGTCACTTCACACGTCTTTATGATTTTGAGTGAGGTTGTGCTCCAAAACATGAAGTTAAGGGTCAGTCAGTGTTGCATGTCAGTAATGTGTTGAAACTCAGAGTTTATAGCAGGATACCAAACTTTAGAGGTGGCATGACTTGATTATAATGTCAACTGGAACATTTTTATAGGTTCTGCTCAGTGTTTATGTCTATGACATAATTCCACAGGGGGCTTCAAAGGAGGGGAAACATTTGTTAGACTTAAAAACGGAACATCACTCAAAAAACTCTGGAATATATTACACCAAAGCCAAACATGAATTACGACGATTTCAGTTCTATATTGGACACGATTATGTCATTTCTAACATGGAGAATCAGAGATTGGGATTATTAAAGTGCAGGCAAAGGCTGTCATTTCATTTTGAAGCCATATTTAGAGAGAGAGTCCACACTTAAAAAAAAATGCTTCATAAAAATAGTAAGTAGACACTATTCTTTGTTGACCTGCAGGCTGTGACTTTATTGACCTATTGGAAATGCCACTCTTGTCCATTCGGAAAGTTCTCAGAGAGAGAAAAATTGATTCATAGTTACTTTGCACGCGCGTCTTCTCCTCCCTCCCTGGCTGTTCATTCTTGTTATTCAAAGAAAAATTGTTTACTGGGATTCTTAGTTCCATATATTTATTTATTACAACAAAATGATGAATGATCAGCTTTGTTGTGTGATGTGTCCGGGTCAAAAAGAAGAGCACGCAAAATTACAGTCGTATTTTTTGTCTGCAAGATTTGGGGTTTTGTGTGTACTTGTGGTCAGTGTTTTGGTGTTATAGGAAAGAATTGCTGAATAAGAACATGAGGCCCCCTTCCCGCCAATGCTCTGACACAATGTTCCACTGTGCTTCAGGAGATGATGGCGGCGGACAGGGGAAGAGATTTTCTGGAGCATTGCGTTTGTCTGCATCCAAGTAATTCCACCTCACTGTGTCACATCTCCCAGAACATTGACGGCAGTTCCCATGTCAAACCTCCAGCAGAAGAGACAGGGTTTTGGGTTTCTTGTGGTATGGGGGAGTAAACCTTGTGGGAGGTCACTCTGTGGCTCTGCGTACGTGCAGAATGCGAGTAACCTCAGAGCTGAAAAACTGTCGGCCTGCACACTTTTTCTGTTTTCCTTTCAGGAGTGAAACTGTGCAGGTCGAGGGGCTGCGGGGGTTTGTGGAGAGCAGAGAGCGGGTGACTCGGGGTGAAAGGGAGTCTTTCAGCTGGACGCATTTCATGGATGTTTTGGGAAGCAGTGATGGAAAACCGAGGAGGTTAGGCAGCCCATTCCTCCCTCTAGGGTCCTTGCGGTGTCAGAGCAAAGAGAAGGGGAGAGAGTGTGTTGCTGTACAGAATGCCTTTAGAGTCTGATGTGTATTAACCTCAGTGAAAACAAGCCTCCCTCAGAGTTCAGTCACAGAGCTGCCCCTGCAAGTGCGCAGGTAGACTGGAGGATAGGACCGCTCACTGAGCAAACACTCCCATGCAACAGGGAAGGAGAGATTAAAGGAAGAGGAGGGATGAAAATGATAAGCTGTTAACCCACATTTAAGCTAATATTTATGTAACACACTCTAGGCACAGATAAATGTTGAGTATTGGGTGGTTTGGGTTTTCCCATAATAAGAAAAGTCAGTCAGGGGGAAGAATTTTTGGAGGCTTGTTGACTGTGTTTGTTTGCATAGAGGGGAGTTGAAAATAGGGGAAAACTAAATAAGCATGGCAGACACTTTTACAAACACAGGTGGGCCATGTCAGGTACGTTGAATGTCCCTAAAAGCATCATTTGATAGCGATAGAAGATAATGACTAATCAGTGCGTTTTGGGCTTTTAGATATGACAACTTTTGTTATGTAGTGTAGCATTTTCAGGGACATACTGTATCAACAACCTGAAAAGAACTCTGTGCTGGTATACATTATTAATCCAAAACTTTAACCTATACATAGAGCATGATGTCACATAGATGCACATAAAGTGGGTCAAAGCGTGCGCTCTGCATACTGAGGCTGTAGTTCCTGTTGCAGCTGTCCCTGCTTGACTCTCAGTAACAACCCCTGCCCCCCCCCACTCTCTCCTCCCCACAGTCTCTGTCTGTCTCCAGATGCCCTTTCTATAGAAGCAAAAATGCCTGGAAAATAACTTTATGGAAGATGCACTAAAAGTGTATGAAGTAAAAGTACTCATTCTGCAGAAGAAAAGCCCACTACGACAGATTTATTGCAAAAAGTCAAATCTTAGCAAGTGTGTTTGTCTTATTTCTAGTCTAAAATATCTAATCAGGTTTAATATAAGCCACATTCATTTTAAAAGTCCAGATAAGCATGTTATTCAAGAGATTACAAGCTATAATGAAGGCCTTAAATGCTTGTAATGAGTATAAATATCTGCCAAGCCAACAAGCAAAATTTCTTGTGTTTTTTGCAGTTAGAAAAAGGTCTTAATTCAAGAAACTTTTTACATTGCAGAAAATGTTACCTTCTGCATTGGCACATATTTTCACTCATTACATGCAATATAGGCCTTTTTTGTCGATGTGATATCTTGGAATAAGGTGTTTTCACATGACTGTGGCTTATATTAAGCCTAATGAGATTTCTACTAGAAGTAAGAGAAATAAACTAAAGATTTGAGTTTTTGCTGCTATATTACTACTTCTTGTGACTTAAGGGTTTGTTAGGTGTTTTCCCATTGTAGTTTTATCTAGTGTCTCCAATATAGGACTTTTTAACTTATTAATGCAGTATGAAGTAAAAAAAACCAAGTTGATCTCGATGTTTATAGCTCCTACAATTATTCAGATGAAATACCAACAGAAGTTTAAATCTGAGTCTGTTCTTTGTGTGACTGCTCTCAATTTATAACCATCTAAAATATTTCAAACAGACTTGATGCTGTTTTTTTCGGGGTCTCAAGCTAAATACATTTTATTTTACTGGTTTGACCTTTAAAACAGTCAACAATTGTATTATTCTTTATCTGAAAAGAAGCACAAGCAATCCATACATAAAGCCAAATGTAGATAAATGTAGTGGACTGAAAGTACAACACTTGATGAAGAAGGTACTAGGAACTTATTGAATGTTCAATAACTAATGCCAAAATTGCAGGACCATGTGCATAATAAACAACAAGTCAATAGATAATGCTTCCATACAGGTTACTATTTTTATAAAGGAGATTTAGTGTCTCCTCATGAAGTGTAAATATGATTTGGTCTGCCCATCCAAAATGTATTAATGTATTATATCTGTAGTCTTGGAAGTTTGGTGATGTCATTCAGAGGACTAACAAGCTGCTCAGTGTATCAATAAAGCAGGGACAGCTCAGACTTGGCTGACACTGATGAATGTGTTCCTTCAGAAAAAAAAAATGACACCGCAGCCAAAAGAACAGAGCGCTCCATGTTAAATATTGACGAGTGAACCTTGTGGCTGCTTACTGTTGCCTGTGCCGATGTACTGAGTCACAGCCTGCTTGTAAGGGGGAGGTGGAGGAAAAGACCATGCAGGGCTTGTAACCCACATTAATCTTTCACAACAACACTGAGACCAGACCTCTGGGTCTATTATTATCTCTTTGACCCGGCCAGCCTCTGTGGTTCTCAACACTTTGGTTTGACTGATACATGACACAGATTCAGATACAGATCAATACGAAATGTTTATTGTACATCCTTGTCACACAGTAATCAAAACATTCTGTACCATACTTTTAAACACAATTCAAACATTGAGCTTTCTACACAGCTTATTATTTCAGATGTGATATTCCTTAGACATCAGGATTTACAGTGATGTTTTATGGATAGAGTTATCATCAGAATACAACAGTAATAAGCATGATTTAAGAGTACATAAATGTAGATGACTGCACATTGAATTAAACTCAAAGATTAAAGAGTCCAGTACACATGAAGATGAATGAAAGGCTGGGTCAATAACTGAACTGTGGATTCAGTTGAGACCACACAGCTGGCGCATGTTTTCCCCCCATCAGTGAAGAAAGGAGCAGAATGCTTTGGTAAAATCTATTCACCACCGTTTATTTTGCAATTTAGGATGACTTGGCTAAATACCCTCACATAAATAACAATACATAGTTAAGGCTTATTATGAATTGTGGCTTTGGGAGCCCACATCAAAGATTTTATTGATTTTTTTTTAACTTTTGACATGATGCAGCAGAGCCAGTACTGATATTTTTAGAGTTTCTAAGTTGCAGTTTTTTAGGCTTGCAGAGTAAAATTGACAGAGAGCACAGTTATAATAGATCGGTTATGGTCATGATTTTAAATGTCAGTAGAAGTGAGAAGCTTATAATTAGCTTTTTAATGCTTATGATTTGATATAACACATACCTTATATTGTGCTGTTGGTCTTTCATTTGATTGATCCCAACAGTTAGTTATTGGTCTGTTAGTAACTCTCCCCTGAGCTTGGCATTGATCTTATAATCTAAAGGCTTCAGTGTTAGACCGTATGTGCAGTTTAAAGACAGATCCTCTTCGGGACATTTCTCAAAGATACATTGGTGAAGTAAAATCGCAGAGAACAAAAATATCTCAACTTTGGCAATCTGGTCCCCGATACACCTTCTCTTCCCCGCTGAGAAGATCATAACGTTGTTAGTTATGTCCTTGTCGAGGGAGCCGTCTTCATCCAGGAAGCGCGTGGGGTCAAAGATGTGTGGATCCTTCCACTTCAGGGGGTCATGATTGATAGACCACTGATTGATGAAGACCACCATGTCTTTGGGGATGTGGAGACCGTCAATGGTTACATCTGAAGTTGTGGAGTGGGGGATGGTGACCGGGACAAAGCTGGTGAAGCGCATAGTTTCATAGATGAAAGCGTCCAAAAGAGATAGGTGACTCCGGTCTTCAACAGATGGCAGCCTTTGCCGTCCTACGACCTTATCAATGAGCTCATGGAGTTTGGTTTGTATGTCTGGGTATTTAGACAGCAGCAGGACAATCCAGTGAAGAGCAGTGGAAACGGTATCCAGGCCTGCACCGATGAGGTCAGACACTGTCCCGTCTGTGTGGTCTTTGGTGAGTCCGTTGTCACCTTCAGCCTTGTCGATCACGCCAATGAAAGCATCGCTCATATCCCTGGTAACATCTGGATCAAACGTCTCCCTGTGCTTATCCACCTTGTTTTGGACGAACCCAAAGAACTCTCGATTCAGGTCTTTAAAGTTCTCAAACATACTGCGCACCGGATTAGGAAAAGACTGAAGCCATGGCATCACATCTACCAAGCTGCCAGCCCCAACTGTCTGTCCAAACTCATCTGACCTCTGCAACAAGGCTCTAAACTCAATATCATCATGTCCATAACGTTTTCCAAAGCACAAGGCACAGATCACGTTTGCTGCAGCTACTGTCAGCTCATGAGCAGGGTTAAAATGTTGGCCCTGAGCACTGAGTTTCAGGAAAATCTCGACTAACTCTGTGGCCTCAGCCACAATTTGATGCTCAAAGGCTTTCTTGGTCTGGCTATTGGCCGATGAGAAGGCTCTGATCGTTGATTGAGCAATTTTCCTGTGCATCTTCCACTGTTTGCTGTAACTGGTAAAAGTCAAACTGCTCCCCCCACCCACGGCCTGAAATGAGACAAAGTTTGGTCTGCCTGCAAATTCAGTGCTGTGCTGTACCAGAGCCTGACGTATCGCCTTGTCTCCATTCAGAACCACGATGTCACTGCAGCCCAGTCGTATCTGGTACACATTTCCATACTTTTTGGCCAGCTTGGCGAAGGTGATGTGAGGCATCTGGCCCAGCTGCATGGCATTGCCCACCACCGGCCAGGCAAAGGGTCCAGGCAGTCTTCTCTTGAGCCTGAGGTTCCTGACCCACAGGCAGGCTTCCAGACAGAAGAGGAAAACAAAGGAGGCGACCAGAGCAGGCTGGACCTGTCCACTCCATTCCCTGATGATGCTGCTGCTCTTCACACCAAAATCTGAATCCATTTGAGCCATTGTGTTATCCTTAAATTTGTTATCCACTTTGTGCAAAAAAAAAAAGGTTTAACTCAAGAAAGAATCCACTTCATGTTGCCCTTCTTTGCACAGTCAAATAAATTCTAATTCTCAGTAGGTGTTTATAATCAGACTAACTAATCCCAATAGTAGGGACTTCAAGTTGCTCACACATGCTGTCTCTGCCCTCCTGCACAGAAGCGAGTGAGAGAAGTTCGATCAGGTTCAAGCCTTAACACTTCGCTTATATGTATCTCTTTAGTGGGAGGGGTCAGCGACTCAGGTTTTTTATTATCTCTCCCCTCCCACTTTGACCACAGCCTGCAGACCTTAGTCCTATTCCCACTCAGGCCTTCTGCCAGCAACGTCCCTCCAAGGATGAGGGAAAGGGGAAAGCAGCTACTTAATAGGCCCTGTTGCCAAAAACTTCAGATTTATGGTTTGCAGTCAAAGAGCATCACGGATATCACTGAGACTTTGAAAAGATGAACAGCTAAATCTATTTTGTGGCCTGAAGCTATTTTGCATATAAAATCGGGTACAAATGTGTTAATGTTGAACAATGATGCACTTTAGCAGTGTCATGGAAAGGGGTGGAATGTTTGTGCTGTGTGGTAGCATATAGCGCACGTAATGGACAATAATCTGGAGTTGTTTGTGTTTCCCTCTGAGGTTTCATGACTTCGCTGTATGCACTTTCCTATGGACTTTCCGTGGCCATTCTAAACATGATTTGCTTTCTGTTATTTACAGCCAAGCTGTTAATTATAACCATGCAGGGAAAAAGGCTCTGGGATATCACCATGAAACTGCAGGTTTCAGCTCCAAACACTGAACAGATACAAACTGAACAATTTATAATGCCCAATAAAACATATATACAACATTACTGTAGACATAATAGCCTTTTAAACAAAGGTCATTGAGATAATGTAGCTGTTAGGTTTGCGGCTGCTGCATCAAAATAGTTTTAAATAGACTTCAGATGAGAAGGGTTCAGCTATAAATCAGCTCATGTGGGTGCTTGTGCAACAAAAGGGGGAACTTAAAAAAACATCAGCTTTGGTTTTAGTGATATTCAGCCACAAGGCAAGTAGTTCAGAGCTTTCTATTTTTGTCCCGAAGAGTATTGACAGACATACTAACAACGATGGGGCCTAATATCACACTGCAGGCACATTTTGAACAACTCCAACACTAGCATATGTTTGAGCCTTTAGAAGTATAACTACATGAGTATAGCTTTGCAGGTTTAAAGGAGTGTAGTGTGATTGTAGTGAAAGCCTAAAACAACAATCAAACAAGACACAATGACATTGACAAAACATCACTTTATTTATTTCAGTTATAGCTTATTTTCCCATCATATAAAGCCAACACATGGACAAATCACATCCTCTGTGAGGGTGTAGTGAAACATTCAAGGCCTTAAAAGTTTAATTTGCTGCCTTGACACGGACAGAGGAACACATCCCTTGAGCATTGTTACATCGATTCCAAAGAGAGTGCACTCACATCCATATAGCTTTGACAAAGTGACATTGTAAACAGACATGTTTTGAGTGAGTGGAAGACGTTTGCTTCATGTGTTTGTTGTTTTTTATTACTGGTGTGATGTTTGTGTTTGGCATTGTGTAGCTGCAGTGCTTGTACAGTAAAACTCAACCCTGGGTGCACAAAACTTGTGAAGTCTTCAAGGTTCATTGCAGTGTCTTTTCTTCCTCTTTCAGGCTGTAATGGATGTCCCTTGATTTAAGACTTCCTCCTTCAAAAACACACCCCTTCAATCAGCATTCTTTACTTCATGTGTTCATACACTTTGTGTACAGTAGATAGTGAAATACATTAAAATTCATTACATTTATTGTCATACCTGAAATAGGAAATAAAGAAATGTAACTGCTGTAGGTGGCAAAGGTTAAATATCATCTTACATATTACAATACGGAACAATAAGTCATTAAGGGACTCTATAACATTCACGAGCATCTCATACACAGTTATATTAGTTTAGATTGACATGTTAGGAAAGTAGCTAATTCCTGCATACACATAATACATGTACATGCACAATAGTGAATTTAAATCAAGCACACAACTCAAAATTATGTACAAAGTCTGATCAAGTATCTTGTGAAGCAAAAGTTTATCCCCACAGCCACAAAACCTCAGATTCAACCTGTAGCAAATGTTACACCTTAGAAATCATGTTCCAAACAATACTTCAAATACAGTCTGTGTTCAGATATGCATTAAATATCATCATTAAATATGAAAACCTTCCAACAGTAAGATCTTGATACTCACTGTTAAATGTCATTGTTGGAGAAGTGTTTGCTGGCCTTGAGTCACAGTATTGGGACATGCTGTTCATGCCGGGGAAACTAAGCCAAGCAGCTTTCCCCTGAGCTTGGCACGGACACAGAACTGGAGCGGCTTCAGCGTGAGCCCGTAGGAGCAGTCTAAAGAGGGGGGGTCAGAGGGGCTGCTCTCAAAGCTACACTGGTGCAGCAGGATGGCTGAGAATAAAAACACCTCCACCTTGGCAATCTGGTCGCCGATGCAGCGTCTCTTACCCGTTGAAAAGATCATCACATTGTTGGTTATGTCCTTATCAAGGGCCCCGTTTTCATCAAGGAAGCGTGTGGGGTCAAAAACGTGAGGGTCCTTCCACATCAGGGGGTCGTGGTTGACTGACCACTGGTTGATGAAGACCACGGTATCTTTCGGGATGTGGAGACCTTCGATGGTGACGTCGGAGGTGGTGGAGTGTGGGATGGTGACAGGGACGAAGCTAGTGAAGCGCATGGTCTCGTAGATGAAGGCGTCCAGGTATGCCAGGTTGCTTCTGTCCTCTATTGAAGGCAGTCTATCTCGGCTGACCACTTTGTCTATGAGCTCATGCAGTTTGGCTTGAATGTCTGGGTACTTGATGAGCAGCAGGAGGATCCACTCCATGACAGTTGACATTGTGTCCTGTCCTGCTCCGATTAGATCTGTGACTGTTGCTTCGACAAACTCTTTCGTCAGTCCACTGTCCTTTCCGTGCTCGATCACATTGATGATGGCGTCACTCATGTCCCGGGTAACTTCAGGGTCAAAGGACTCCCTGTGCTGCACCACTTTATCCTTCACAAAAGCAAAGAACTCCTCATTGAGGTTCTTGAAGTTCTCATAGACACTACGGACTGGGTTAGGGAAGGACTGAAGCCAGGGCATCACATCTACAAGACTACCTGCCCCCACCGTCTCTCCAAACTTGTTCACCTTCTTCAACAGGTTCCTGAACTCAATATCATCATGTCCGTATCGCCTCCCAAAGCACAGAGCGCACATGACATTAGCAGCAGCTACTGTGAATTCATGAGCCGGGTCAAAAAAACGTCCATCAGTGCTGTGGCGTAGGAATACCTGCACCAGCTCCATGGCCTCAGCTGATATGTGCTGCTCAAATGCTTTCTTGGTCTCACTGTTTGCAGAGGAGAACGCTCTGAGGCTGGACTGGGCTATTTTCCTGTGTGCTTTCCACTGTTTGCTGTAATTAGTAAAAGTCATACTCCTGCCTCCAGAGATCATCTGGAAAGAGACAAAGTTTGGTCTGCCTGCAAACTCAGTGCTGTGCTGTATCAGAGCCTGACGTATTGCCCTGTCTCCATTCAGAACCACGATGTCACTGCAGCCCAGTCGTATCTGGTACACATTTCCATACTTTTTGGCCAACTTGGCGAAGGTGATGTGAGGCATCTGGCCCAGCTGCATGGCATTGCCCACCACCGGCCAGGCAAAGGGTCCAGGCAGTCTTCTCTTGAGCCTGAGGTTCCTGACCCACAGGCAGGCTTCCAGACAGAAGAGGAAAACAAAGGAGGCGACCAGAGCAGGCTGGACCTGTCCACTCCATTCCCTGATGATGCTGCTGCTCTTCACACCAAAGTCAGAGTCCAGTGCCATGGTGACTTAATTTCAGCTCACTCTTTCCTCAGGTGAATAAAAATCCTCACTTTTCAACAAAGTTTTATGTAGTTTTTGATAGCGTGAGTGAAAAAAATCAATGAAGTTGTTGTATATCCATAACAGATGAAAAAATTATCTCAGAGGTGTCTATTAATGCCAGTGAGATCATTATTCAAATAAAAACTTAGATAGTGGATAAAAGAAGTGAGTGAGGGAGAAGTTTTTGTCTTTTCATCAAGATTGAAGGCTTAAGTGCCTGCGTCTTGCTTCACTCCAGCTTCTTATATGTTTTGCAGTAGGTGGGCAGGGCTCAGGGTAACTTTTTTACTCCTCCCATTGTGGTAGCCCTGTAGACCCCACCATATCATCTCTCTGTTGTCGCTCGCTGTTGGAGGCGCGCACTTGTGTGAGTCCTGGGACACCGTGAGCGAGCAGCGTGAACGCACCGTCCGCTGCAGGGAAAAAAGACTCAGCAACTGGTGACCGAATCAGAGGGAAACGTGTCGAGCCAATTTGTTGTACTAATTGGAGGACTGGCAGAGTTTGCATGTTTTAAAGTGTTTCTTTTTAACATGGTTTGTTTTGTCGCTGCAGAGGACTCGGCGTGCGCACTTTGGCTAGTGTTTGGTTACGGTTTGTTAAACTCTTGACTGAGTTTATACTTTCATTAAATTTAAACAGAAACAGCTTAAAAGTAATTAGGTTACGTGTAGGCGATATATTTCTATTTCTAGCGTGTCTATTGATCTCCTTAAAACACTGCATGCTCACGCGTTATGTGTAATTTATTGTGAGAGTTTAAGTAAGTGGATTTGCGCAGATGTGCTTGGAGGACAACTACTAACCCAGTGATTAAAAATAACTGTATTATATTTTGTTCCCCTGTGAGTCTGTTTCTAAGGTCCTGCAGAATCTATACAGCAAATCATCACTTTGATAGTTCTTTAAAAAAATGAAATCAGAGCTTGTTAAAGTTGAGGGAAAAAAAGTTGCGCACCTAACAGCCCCTCTTCAAAGAAGACCGCGTCTTAAAGTGAACCTGTGTAGCTTATTCACAAGAAAATACATCTTTTATTAAGAACTTTTGTAATTACTTAAAAAAACTGAACAGTCTCAGAACACTGGCCAAAATGAAAATTAAATCTTGCAGCTTAGCATTCCTTAAAAGAAGAAGAAACACCTCAGATTTAAAATGGATTAGCTGAGAAAGCTCAGAGGAAAAAAAACAACAACAGATCTTCAATTATCTATTTGTAAATATTAGACTTTTCTTTCTTTCTTTCTTTCTTTCTTTCTTTCTTTCTTTCTGTCTGTCTTTCCTTTGTGACACATTTTTCACCTCAGCATCTGGCAGTGACAGAAACACTTGAGTGAAATCTTGCACGACAAATCCAGCACAATAACTCAGTGTGGAGAAACCATCAAATATTGATATTTGAATTTGCTGTGACTTCTTGTATTTTTCCTCCCAACACATTAACTGCAGCATGACACTCTGGGTTACATCACTGCGCAACTTCAGGTGCCCCCCCTCCTCCCCTTCCTCCTCCCAACAGTGGTTGTACTTTCAAGTATAAAGTACAACCACCAATTCAAGAAACATGGGGGCATTCAGAAGGAAATATAGCAAAGTGCTATACTCAGATAGAGTATAGCAGATGGATGGATGGATGGATGGATGGATGGATGGATGGATGGATGGATAGATAGATAGATAGATAGATAGATTCTGTAGATTTTTCAGATCAAAGTAACCAAAGTAAAACTCCTCTCTTCTGTTTTCGTGAAACTAAATTTGTTTCTTGTTTTCCCACCAGCTGTGTGGTTTATTTTTGCAAGGGAGGTAATGGCCCTAATTGAATAGTAAACCATTTCCGAAGTAAGGCAGTAAGTCAGAGGGACAGAAACGTCATTACCACACAGGCACAGTCGCTCATTATTTGTAGAAATGGAGGAAAAATAGGGGTGAGAATTGGGGGAAGATAATAGTAAATGCTAAAAAAAAAGTATGTTATTAACTTCTTAACAGATTGGGTTTTTTTTAGAAAAAACTACAAGGGGCATATTTTTTTATATTATGACCGATTGAGGCCATTTTTACCTCTTTATATGCAGATCATTAAGACAAGGAAGCATAAAAATCATTTATTCCATTAAAGTCAAAGTTAAAGTTATGCTGCACACATCTCATTGGTTAAATGGAGAATTAACCATACAGTGCCTGTTTGCATTAACATAAAATTAACTTCTTCTGTAACTATTTTACTGCTTCAGTGAGTGAAATTGTTACAAAAGCAGACATTTTTTTTTGCTTAAATCAGACTTTCCCAATCTAACCCTGCACTGAAATTATAATTCATACCAATCTTTCAATAAATACAAACGGAAATGAAACAATAAAAAGAAACCGAAGTGTAACAACATTATGTGTCCTGTGTAATTCCTTCACAATAAAGGTCCTTAAACAGCCTTTAACACATGGCGGGAGTCGTGCTGGTTCGGAGCTCTGCCTGAGAGCTGTTTGTCTTGAGAAATGCGGTGTGGCCGAGCACCAAAGCCTCCAGAATGATTCCTCGGTTAACCAGAGACATAGCAATGTCTTCGAATACACTGCCTGCACTGGGGATGACTGTTTCTTCTCTCTTTTATTCCTATAGAGGGAATCCTACCACCCCTCCACCTCCACATCCACATCCACCACCTCCTCCTCCTCCTCCTCGCCTGAGTCTGCTCCTCGTACACATGTGGCCACTTGCATCCCCATCACGCTAATCAGAGCCAGGTTTGTGGTGGAGGAAGGGGGTGGTTGGGTGATGGGAGGGGGTGGTAGTTTGTGTGTATGTGTGTGTGAGAGGATGGAGGCCCGGGTAGAAGGGGATGGGGGGTGTCGTGTGTGCGTTTTGCGTGTGGCTGCTGTGTTTGCCTGTGATTACCCCTTGTAACCTGGCTGTGAAAGGTTGGCCCTGACCCTGCGATGACTCTGGCTGAGAGGAGGGGGGGAGGTAGTCGGAGGGGAGGGTGGAGGCGGGGATGGGGGTCGGTGTATTCCGCTGCATGTCATGTGCCGGCGGGTGGGCGCTCGTTGTGTGGAGACAGGACCAATGGTAGACCAGGCTTGCCCGGCTCTGGAGCTAATCATTGTTTACTAGTCTCATTTCCACTTTTCAGTGAGCTACTGTCACGCACAGCACCAACAGGGAGGAAGGAAGAGGGGAGGGAGGTAGTGGGGGGCAGAGGAGGTGGGGTTTGGGGGTGTTAGGAGAGGATGAGGGGGGAGCAGCGGGGAGAGGAAAGCCAGGGGTCCAACAGGCAGTTGTGGGGCTGGTGGTATTTGGGGAAAGGGAAGAGCAAAGTTAAGGCAGGAATTTGTGTGAAGATCTCATTTTTCTTAAAAGGAGAAAGGTGTGTTCAAGACTAAAAAAGCTGAGGCCAAAGACAACCAAACAGAGCAGTCAACACACCAACAAAACATCCTCTGGGCCAGCGCCATAAGCAGCCAGGAGGTAACCACCGGACATTGATAGTTAGAGATGGTGATGTTTAAAATGAGAATGTTTGGCTTGCCAGACCACAAAGAAGAGAGATTCTTGGAAAAACGTTGCTGTCTGACCTGATTGTTGTTTGTGAGTAAAAAGCCTGAGAAAAGACGAGCACAGGCAAATTTCACTCTAGTGAGGAAATACCAAATGGAGAGTGATGGAAGAGTACAGTTTATTTACATAGATGCACAAAAGAGACAACTCAAGTTACATCAAGTTTGTGGAGGCCAAGTTAGTTTGTATTTATCAAATAAGGGAATCATAAAATATATTTTAAAAGATGTAATGTTACTTTCAAGCATTTGGTTGTCCGGCCCCAGTTTTTGATGTTTTGATTTGCTCTCACTCTCTATCTTGAGAAGACAAGACTGTGGATAGAGTAGATGGGCCAATGGCCGATAGCACTCTGAAAATATCTGAAGGTGGGAATTGGACCCATGGGCACTGCTTGGAGGGCTAGGGGCACCATATGGGGGGGAAAGTCAGGGCCCATGACTGAGTGACAAGGCCCCTAATAATATTAGAACATTTACAGAAAGTGGGCCCAGTTATATGTTTTTATATTGGGCCCAAAATCCCTTGCAGTGCCATTTTTGAGAGTTATGGCTTCTGCACATGGGGCATTTGATTTGACCACAAGCAGCAACCTCCGGTCTCAAAATATGAGTCCAATGTGGAAGTGCTAAAAACTGCAGTTCCTCGAGGATCCGCTTGAGGCTGGCTCCGGAAGTACTGGAAACCACATACACACCAATCACAGCCTGGTACAAAATACGGGTGTCGTCTGGATAGCTCATTTGCTGATTGGCACACACTGTAGAGGGGTGAATTTTTTTTCTAACACGGCAATTTCGAAGATATTGACATTACGAGTCTTCAAATGAGAGGCACAGCTGACTTGATGACAGGCGGGAACACTGTAGCTGTTGACTAGGAGGCTCAAAGCCCGCCTCTTTACGTCACAATCGCTTGACAGCAGCAATATGGCTCCCGCTGACGATTGGCCTCAAAACAGCGCTTCAGGAACAGATGGATGACGTCACGGATACTACGTCCATATTTTATACAGTCTATGGGTAAAACCAGTGCCATCCCTAAATCCTGTTAAAAGGACACAACCAGCAAGCTCCCACAGAACGAGTAGTTAGAAATTCAATTTTATTCATAGCACCAATAACAACAAAAGTTATCTTAGGGCACTTTACATCTCATAGGATTTAGAAGCACAACACTTATCCCCCATGAGCAAGCAACAGAGAGAAAAAAATCCTTTTAACAGATAAAAACCAGGCTCTTGATGAATACATATTTGATCAGATGGATCGCATTAAACAAGGGACAGTACACCAGCTATTCTGAGTTAAGCCAGAACTTTTAGAGCTCCCTCTGGTGACTGGCTACAGTATAGGTCTTAAAGCTTGCCTGCTCCATTTTAAACAGCAGTTAACTGTGGCCAGCTGATGGACATAGAAAAGCATTTAGTAGTTATACATTCAGCTCAAGAATTCATGTAAAAATGTACTAAAACTGTACAAATGAACTTAAAGGAATCAACTTACCAGAAACTCTACCTCAATGAATGTAAATGGGCAACAATTTGCTTACACAATTTCCAACTATTCTATGATGCGTTATTATGTCAAAGTCAAATTTTAAAGCAGTGCTCAGGAATATGCCTGACATACAAACATTTTTGATGCAAAAGTGATTTCATCCAGTTGATTTATCCAGCATCCAACATGTGAAATGTAAAAATATTGCATTTGATATTGCAGTCTATTTTGTCCCATACAGCACACCTTAGTGAAGCTGCTGCAGTGTCTTCTTGTTCCTGCTGCTACTGTGATGGAAAAAAATCACAACCACTGTGCTTTTGAATGGCACATTTAACATCATTAAACTCTCAAACAGCTTAGTCAACAAGTCAAAAGTAAAATGCACTTTCTTTTGAACAAAATTAAAACTTAAGTACTGAATTGGAGCTTTCACCTGTAAGCTAAACATACAGGTACAACTTATCAGACTGGTGTCAGCCACTGTAATGAAGTTGAGTGCATGAATTACCACTGACCTGGTGATGAAACATTGTGAAACAGTCTCTCACCTTTTGGTTTCAGAGCACACTGGTGTAGTAGTGCAGCTTTTATTTTAATAATGAATCTAAAAAGCAGGATCATAAAGTATACTTCACTTCGTTCATTTGAATCCCACTGCTACGAATTGCTTTACACTGTTATTCTGAATTTTAAAAAAAGTTTTAAATATGTGATGAAAAAAGTGATTTATCCCATCATTTGTTGAAATTCAGCCTTTAAACAGGACTTAAAAATGTGATCTTTTGACAGCCCTAGTCCAGATGCATGCTTAGCCTGAAACATAATCTAAATAAATATTTAATTTTTGTGAGAAACAAGACTATGAGGAGAACATTTGAAAAGAAGGACTTGTACCCTATGACAATTGTGTGGGTATTGTGTTACACACGCATCTAGCCACAAACAGCACAATAAAAAACCCCAGGCATACAAAACAAGATTGAATTATGCACTCAGAATTCAATTCCTTGTTTGTATATTTGTAAAACCTCACGTGTTTCACAACAAAATGATGTAAGATGGGATGAAATTCAGGATCACAGCAGGTTCAATGTCCTTTTGGATTTAGGGAAAAAGAAAGCTAATAAAGGCAAAGAATTCTGGTTATCTCTGATAGCTGAGTTGAGTTAGACCTGCTGTGACCAAAGGTTTGTCTCCATAGAAATACCAAACAGACCACATAAGAGAGGAGCATGCTTCTCTTAGGGAATGCTTCCCTGCAGTGATTTAAGATCCTTGGTCAAATCATAAAAATAAAGATTCAGACCATTCTCAAAATATGGTTTTAAAAGCATGGTAAAGATTTTTGCACATTTTCATTTTCTTGCACGCTGCACTTTCATGTGGATATTTAGCTAAATAAAGCAGCATAGTCAAAGTTTGGGGTATGATTCAATTGAGTGACCACACGCATTTTACATTTTCTACATTGTTAATGCTTTGTATAGACAAACTCGTCGACAAATCCTGTGAGGTTCCAGGAAATGTGTAAATTTAGTATGAAATGTTCTTTTAGAGTTGCAAACAGTCCTTTCTTTGAGGCTCCTGGGGATAGAGAGTTGTCCTTGAATGCACTCTACGAGATCAACTTCATATTTAACTTTATGTCACTCAGAAACATATAAACAAAACAGTAGGAATAACATGTGGAAATAAATTGCCAAAGAATATACCACTCACTAGAAAGTTCATTTCACATAACAAGGCATGTGCAGACAAAGATCGTATATTATTAAGATCAAATTATTAACATAACAGTCTTTTTTTCTTCTCCAACACTTCCTCAGAACCGGACAGTTCCCTCTTCACTGAGTGCAGGCTGCGTGATGAATTTTCACTTAATGTGGCACCCAGGACAGGAGCCATGTATTATGTACAGTAAATGGATATTTGTTTCTAATCCCGTAGAGTTTTTTGCGTGCTAGGGGAGCGGAGCGGGGATGAGCTTGCGTGCCATGCCGGCCTGGCGTGCGCGGAGCTCGGTCACTGAACTCCGGCTTCCCCGGGGAGCGGGGGGCGGGGGTTGTGTGGAGGGGAGGTGTGGGGCTGCACTGAGAGATTAAAATGAGACGAGGGAGAAAGCACAAGTAGAAATGGCTTCCAGATGACCCCGGCTCTGTGAGCTCATCAAAAGACAGGCGGAGAAATCGGTAGGACATATTTCCCACCTCTTGTCCCATGAAAGAACGACATTAAGCTTATTTGTCTCACACAGCCACCGTGTTAGGAATTAAGAAACCAAAATAGGAGAAAAAACAGAACAAAATAAATTGTTCCTTTTAATGAATTAAATAGTTAATAATAAACAGAAGTAAAATCAGGGCGTTATCTGAAATGTTCTTTAACTTTGAACTCCTTTTCTGCCTCTTTCAGCTCACTCATCCATGTTCCTTACCAATCTGTGTGGTACCATGACATTACAAATTTGATGTTGTTTTTGGCCAAATGTCTTTGTATACTGGTTCTGGGATGATTCAAGAGAACTTTGGTTTTACCACCCAAAGAGCAGTTTTTTATGTTTATATATCTGTTTGCAGAATGATTATGGAAAACTTGTTGCACGATTTTCATGCAACTCAGTGGTATAGGGTGCAGCCAAGGAACAACTCATTAAATGGTTGAATGAGATCAGAACAAACAAACAAGAATGCAGATCAAATTGTATGCTTAAAATTTTGGAACTTAACTTAACTTAACTTCCAGGTATCAAGCTCTTGTGATTGCAGATGTGTCACATGGGCGATTCATATCTTTCAAGTCAGTATCCGCCTGGCCATGATCCATCCCATTTGAAAAGTGGGATACTTTGGTTTTAGGGCATCATTTCGCATCCCAAAATGTACTAGTGCTTTGTTGCTATAGAAGGACTTTACTACATATAAAAAAGTCTGCTGTTGTTTGTTTGTCAGCTAGATTAAAGTAAGAAGAGAATGGCCAAATATTCGTAAACAGAAAAGCTTGTCATTTTCTAATGTGATCTACATGCTGACTCATTAATATGCCAATGTCCACCTTAAAATAATCACTTGCCCATGTATATTTCTCACACAAACAGAAACTAGAGAGAAACACCTGTTGACTTTTTCTTTCAAAGGTTTTCAAGTGACTATGAGGAGAGTCCGCTTGAATTTCATTGTATAGGATGAGACCATAGACTGTAAATAAAAATGGACAGCGTTGCTCCGCCTCTTCCCGTTGTACAGTTCTGAAGCCAAAAATCCCTCTCCTGGGCGCAGCCATTGTGCAGCCAGAGCCTGTGAAGCCTTTGTAATAAGCTCCGCCCTACAGCGTAACGTCACAAGACACTGTGTGCCCTTTGAAGTTTCGTTCTACTCATAGACTGTATAAAATATGGACGTAGTATCCGTGATGTCACCCATCTGTTCCTGAGAGCTGTTTTGAAGCAAATCGACGGCAGCAGCCATATTGGTAATGCGGAACTCAACCAGGCAGAGTGTCACGTAGTGTGAGCCCCTTAGCCAATGGCTGTGTGTTCCTGACCGGGAGTCACGTCAGTCATGTCCTTATTTTGGCAAAACTCGTAATCTTAATATCTTCTGAACCGTCACGTTAGAAAAAAATTCACCCCCCGTACAGTGTGTGCCATTAGAGAGATTAGCTTCATAGGGCCAAGACGTTTTTTGAACCAGGCTGTAAACATGTTTATTAATGCTGCAAAGATCGTCTTTTTCCCATTCATGTCTATGTGGTTTCCGGTGTTTCTGCAGCCAGCCTCAAGCGGATTCTCAATGTACTGCAGTTTATAGCACTTCCGCATTGGCTTCATCGTTTAAGACCGGAGTTTGCCGCTTGGTTCTACTGCGGCTGTGAATCAAAGGAAACCCGGAAGTAAAACCCCGTTTTTTAAACTCTAATAACTAACGAAAAAGAAACTTTTCAGAAAAAAGAGGCCTTGAACACAAAACAGTCAAATACTAACTACATATAACCACAGCATACGGATGTGAGAAACATTCGGACGACGTGTATTCATTTTTTAAAGTTTGACTGCTCCCCCATTCAAATGAATGGGGGAGACGGATTTTTTGACCTATACTGCAGCCAGCCACCAGGGGGCAGTCACACTGCTGAAAGCCTCCCCACCAGGGCCGTATCCGGCACGCTTGGATGAGACGACTGCATCGGTGCTTCTTTAAAAACATTGCTTTCAGCGTGCCAGAATTCTTTAGAATGTGGTGTTTTTATTTCATTAGGGATACTAACATATAAAAGATTATGTTAAGAAGACTGAAAAATAGTTTAAAGGATTATACCATGCCTAAATCACAGACCCCAAACAAAGATTGAGACCCCAGACTCGCTGTACAGCAAGTTTGTGGAAAAAGAGTTCACAAACAGGTTACAAGGGCCAACTCACATATTAGGAAACTGAGGGGTATTTTATTCCACATTTTAACAGTCTTTCTGGGACAGAGTACTTAAAGTGATTTTCCAGAGCTATAGCTACCTGTCAGCCTTGCTCCACACTCTTTTTCACTTCTCCCTACCATTAGTCACTGTTTTTTTGTACTTGGAGACCTTGGAAACAGAAGTTACAATAGTGTAAGCTGAAAATGTCTAGGACATTTCAGCACAGGGAGAGCTGATTTAAAGCTCTGTTAAAAGCTATGATCTAAAGCACTGATTGATCTGTGTCTCAACCTGAGTCTTTGAAATTTTGTTCCAAGAGCTGTACTAAGAAAATAAAAGAGAAAACCTTCACATCATTATGCAATGCACAATTTACTTAAGAAATGCTTCACCTCAAGCTCAGGACATGCAATCTATGTTGCATGATAAATAATGTATAATTCATGGTGAAAAACTAGATCACCTAAAAGACCATGTATTGTACAGTGAAAAATGCATATGACAAGGTAGATAATGTGTATGAGCAAAATTGCACACAGTGACAAATTCTCAGTTATACATTGCATGAAAGAAAAACCAGCACACCAGCTCACATTGTATTTGCACAGTGGTTGAAAATGTAAAGTGCACAGAAAACTAAGCTATTTGCACTGTAGAGGAAACATTAATATTACATGGTAGAAAATGTATGGCCAAAATAAACAAAAAAAAACAGAACAGTATACCAAAGTGTCAATTGCTTCGTTGAAAATGTTAAGTGCACAGTAAAAATGCATTCTGCACAGTTTAAATGTACAATTAATCATAGAAAATGTAAAGCACACTATTGAAATGCAAATTACACAGTAAAAATGTTTGTTGCATTGAAATAGAAATAAATTGCTCAGTGAAGTAAATAAGAGAAGGGGATAATATACCTGACAATAGGTGTATATGTTGGTTGGGTAAGGGGGGTAGTAAACTAGAGTTTAGAAGTAGTATTTCAATTATTACCAAATAAATGTTTATCATGAAATCTCATAAAAAAATTGACGATCCTGTCCTGCAATTTACAGTTTCTGTCATAAACATCTTCTAAATCCAAATTGATACATAACGATGTGTTCCTACATGCAATTCAACGCAGTAACTACTTGAAGTATCTTTCACAAAGTTCACAGAAAGTACAGTTTCTTCACACACGCATGCAAGTCTCTCCCATCATACCCAGCTCAGGTTATTCAGGGTAGAGTTCGTGTCATAATGTGTCAAGTCATTGCACTGCTGAGCCTTGTTGAGTGAGAAGGAACATTACTTGGTATTCTCATGACAACTAGGAAAGATGAGAGGCTGCCGTGCAAAATGTTGGTGTGTTTACTCCCACAATACAATACATGCAAGAACTTTGAATGTGCTTTTGCTTCTTCATTAAACTTGGAGCCGGTTCACTATGAAAGCATTTTGTCTCTTGGTACCAGCAGAAATCACATCATCTGTGGAGCATCTGCGGTGATAGGACATGAGGTTGCTTCTTTTTCTTTGGAAACAACACAGAATGTTCCCGTATCCTCTTTATTCTTTTAACTGATTCACATATTTATGAGTTGTTTTGTCTCGGTCTCTCTGTGAGGCAGACTGTCCCGGGCTGGGACCCCTGCAGGTGGGGAGGCTGAGTTGGTTTGATCGGGGCTGAGGGGGGACGATGGCTCAGTGAACATTACGTGCAGTATGGATACTACCAGCGGGTTGCTCTTCTCATTGTGTAATTGGGCGGATAATGTTCCGTGATTCCCTCTCTTTTGCACCTCCATATGTTCCGCTTGAGCAGCTCGGTGCATTTTAGTATCCTGAAAATGAAGCCGGGTCAGCTAGCGGTCGGGTTGCCCCCCTTTACTGCTCCAATTCTGCAGATGAGCCGATGGTATCGCCACAGCAGCGGGACAGAGACCTCAGAGAGGGCAGAGTTCATCCACTGTCCCAGGTCCTGAGGAGCTCTGCTGTAGTTTCACTATTTCATATACCCTATATTCATGCAATATTAGGGTGGACATTTAGAAATATATAAATTTAACTGTAAATAAAATGAAGGGTAGAGGAGAAATAAATATATATTGAGAATTAGAAAATAAAATAAAATATAAAACATGAAAAAACTCTTAAGATCTGTGAAAGTTTCTCGTCTCTGAACTGGAAACAAGCAGCTCTATTTCAGAAAGTGTGATATGAGAGTGTGTCAGGCAGTGTGACACTTTTAAAGTTCACAGTCAGTGTATTGATACTGCTGCAGCTCTGCTTGATTGACATTTCAAAGTTTAAAATGTTTTGTGCTGCTCATATGCTTCCATTTATCCACACTCACTCTGATTGGTATGAATCCAATGGGGGGGACTGTTCTGTCTTGGTTGTCAGTGGTCGTTGACTCAGTCATCAGAGTTCATCTGTATTAGTTCAGTTTCAGTTGTCACTTACTGACGATCTCGTATGAAGTGCAGACAATGGATACCCCTGCTGCTGCTTGAGGAGCAGAGATCTCTTGAACAAGCTGCTGAAGTGTTTACACTCGTGTCCACAAATGTAGGAAGAGTGATTACAGCTCTCAGAGCAATCTGACGTAAAATAGAAGTGTGATCCTTGGAGAGGACACAGCTGTAGTGGCCTCTTGCCCTCTTTAAAAGTGAGAGTTGACATATTTGTCTTTAGGTGACAGATGGCCTTGAGTGCCTGTCCTAGGGTCAGGCCTTCTGCGTCATGGAGCATCTTTGTGTAATAGATAGACAGACAGGATCTCAGTGTGGTTCTACATTGATATATGAATGTGCCTGACCAATGAAGATTTTATCCTCTTGTTTATAATTTACATCATCATCTAATTTACAAGTTAATGATCTCATTGATCTCATATATTTAAAATGCAAGGCCTTCCTTTGTGAGCTTTTACACTCTTCAACAGAGGAAAAAAGAAGTTAACTTTTTGAAGTTGATGTCATAGATAAATCCTGAATGAATCAGATGACTCTATACTTTATACATATTTTATGCCATTAAGTCGTTCCTCTTGGAGTGAAATTAGAAGTGATGTCAGACTTTAAATGTTTTGGAGTGAATTAAACCCAAATTTAGGATACAGAGCATAAAGCCAAGAACTCTACATCATAACTAAATGCATTAGCTGTTAGACATAGTGTCCTGTAGTGTCATTTTATAAAAATGAATGCTACTTTCCTAGCTGTATTTTATCCTGGCATGCTGCCAGGTCCCAGCTGGAAATAACCTGAAACCATCGACATGTTTAGATGTTTGGCTAAGACGAGTTATACAGACACGAATACTCATGCATATGTATTTATGCAATGCGACATAGGGATTCATCCATGTATAGACACATGCTGTTTGTGTTATAAGGTCTGCGGCCAACTGAAAGCTCTTATATCACTGTACATTCCCTTGAATGCATTGTCAGTCTGTGGGTCTCATAAATGTAATGCTCAAGAATAAAATACGTTAACAATGATTTTATCTCAACCATCTTCTTTGGTTAGGAATGTCTTAGTTCTGTTGCATTGTGCTGTAGGTTTCATCCACATAAGGCCTTGTCTTTTGTTGCCACAGTCATTTGTAGGGGAATGTAAACAAAGTCGTTAACAGACTAGTAGCCATTAGCAGTCCTATCGTCCTTGGAGATCATGTTAAAACCAATTGGAAACCTTCAGGCTTAAAAGAATGAAGCCAGTGTGGAAGTGCAATCTGTAGTACTTTGAGTGTCCACTTAAGGCTGACTGCAAAATCCAAAGTTTCCACATCAGGTTCCATGTTAATTAAAATTCCCATTTTACATCAGAAATAAAGGATGCTTACAGCCTGGTACATTTTTTTGTTAAAATTAGTTCATTTTTAAAAATTTTAAAACTGTAGCTAGATGAACATTGTTACATCATGTCAGATTTGATACTATGACGACTGAGAGTTATGCATACATTTGCATAAAAAATGGGTTTGGTGAAGTTCACAGACTGTCTGCTCTTATAACCTTGGACTTTTTTTCTAAGAAGTCTGCAACTTTTTCCCAAAAATCTGTGTCTTTATCTCGGAATATTACTCTGGCCCTATTATGAGATCATAGCGGAGAGATCGTATTACTCCTCACCTGATATCAGTTGATCAGTAAAGCAATGTAACATAATGAATTATGACTCTGTTTTATGGATGTTTTATTCATATCAGGGAATACTTTTGGGTTTTGTACAGGGGCTGGGTTTGGTCTTAACAGGAAATTATCTTGTTTAAAAGTGGGTGCTATGTTATTGAATATTTAACATAGCTTACCTGCTGCAAATGTGATTCATGACACATTTTATGAAATGAAAGTTCACTGTAAACTTAAAAAAATAGCTATGAAAGATACTTCTGTTACCAAATTAATGTCCTGGACATAACTTCAAAATAAAAGCATTGTGTGAAAACAAGGGGAAAATGCAAGAAAATGGGTTGGGCTTTTGCTCTGAAAAACATTCTGGAAGTGCTTCCATACTGTATTGTAAATGCTTGTGACATGAATGTAGTTGATAAAAAGAAAATACAGAGCTCTACTTATCATTGGATCCGCACCCAGCTCACAGAAAGAAAACAACTAGCCTTTATTCCCCAGGTTGTCTTTGCGTGAGATGGACATGAAATGTGCCGAACAGTCTAATCTTTTAACATGCACGCTTCTTGTGTAAAGCGCCAAGGGTATAGCTGGCTGTGGAAATGCAAGCAAGATCAAGGTTTACCATACTAAACTCAACTGAATCAAAACAGACTGCTTGGTGGAAACACGCTATTAGGTTCCTGAAGAACGGACCCTGAAAAGGAAAAGTGGACTTCTTCCTTGGTGTTAAAAACAAGCCCTGTTGGTAAAGATAGATCCAGTTGTGCTCTCTCTATGTGAGGACCAAGATAAGTGCAACAAAGATCATTATTGGCTATACACTTTGTATGGGATTACGTGCCTTTTAGTCCCCATTTGATTTCCTCTTATAATTCATCAATTATTAGACCCTCAGGAAGGATCTGCATTTGAGGCTATATCAAACCCAACCAGAGCCCACATTTTGTGAAAAATGAGATGACCAACGGAAGAGGTCATGCGATTTCATATAAAAAGCTCTTCTGATTTAAAAAACACACATTTTGTGAAGAGTAGGCCAGTAGGTAACCTTATGAATGATGTCATTTGAGACATGAGTCCTACCATCCCAAGGCTTCCCATGGAGACAGACCCAGACACAACCCACTTTAAAGTTTGACCCTTTACCCTGTCCCACTGCATTCCCTGCTGCCCTCTTTCCCTTACTGCACCCTCTGCTGAAGGTGATACATTTTGGAACCCCACAGTTTCTGTAGGGAATGGCGGGGGCTGCCTCCAAACCCAAATAGCTTGAGAGAGAATAGTCTCGGAGGAGTCTCTCATGCACAATGTATTCCATATGCTCACTCAGTGGCCAAGAGGCGCCCTATACCTTACATCTGGCACAGACCACCTATGCTAGCTGACATGTTCCTCCTCAGACCATCAGACTGGCTGCCTCTCAGTAGAAGGAAGCTGGCCTCATCAGCAATCTCCCCCTTTGCTGATGTTTGCATTTAGGGGTTTATCTGGCTATGATCAGGGATAATGGACACATTACTTTTTCACTGAATGGCATTGCATATCATTTATCAAATTAAAGGATGATTGCGCAGTGGTTTCCTTATTACTCAAAATGCAAATGGTCTTTGAATCTCCCCCATAGTCCCTTCTAGCCTCTTTGATCTCCTCACACACATCTTCAGACTGTAGGAGGGACAACTGACTACTACCAGTGACCCTGATCACCTCTCAAAGTGCTGAAGAGATGTTCTCATTCATATTTGGCACCACTTCCAACTGATAGAGTGAGTGACTGGAGCCTGTACCACACATACTGTACTCTTGAACATGTTCGGACATAACCTGAGGGTGCTGCACATGAGAATGCAGATGACTGAAACAGCTGATCTGGACATTTTACCTACTGAGCTTAGGTAAGAAGTCCTTGTGCTATCGAAATAATCCGACATGTGCATTACCCAGTTACCAACCCTTGCCTACAACAAACAGGGCATTCCCAGTAGTTGAAGGTTATGTCCCATACATTGACAAGCTCCCACTGTGTGGACCATGTGTGAAAGGGCAAGCCAGGACAATGTCTAGACCTGACTCTCTGGACACCATAAGAGGAAAATATGCTGTTTGTCATGCCATGTATTAGTCTTCATCACCGCTGACCCCTCACACCCTGGACACAAATTCTTTAAACTCCTCCCCTCCGGCAGGCGCTACAGATCACTGTGCGCCAAAACAACCCGCCATAAGAACAGCTTCTTCCCCCAGGCTGTCACTCTGATGAACACTAAACCATAACAGTGTCATACCGGTTGGATAAATACTCTCTGTAAATATACATGTAAATACACAATGCAACAATTCTCCAAGCAGAATTCCATATTTCTATCTTTTGTATTATTTAACTACTATTTTTATAATGTAAAAACTACCTCTGCAACTCACCACTGCACTTTATCATATTATTTTAGCCTGTAGATATTAGTCAAGCTATTTGTTGTTTCTTGTATTTATAGCTAATGTTATTGTTATTATATTTTTATTTTATTTTTTATTGTAGGTCTTATTCTTATTCGTATGCCTTGTACAAAGAGAGCACAGTTTACTAAAGTCAAATTCCTTGTGTGTTCAAGCATACTTGGCCAATAAAGCTGATTCTGATTTTGATTCTGATTCTTTTATTAACAACCTGTCTAAAAAGTTTCCCATGCCCTGTAATGCTCAACTTTCAGTTAGGTTTGAAAAAGTAAATGGATGCATTGAAATTTGTTCCTAACACTGTGGAGTGAAATGGAGTCTTGAAGAGGAAGAAATTTCTGCTTGCAAAGTCATCAGGCAGGAAGGCTAATGCTTGCAATTTTTACCTAGAAAACACGTCTTAGCTGCAAACCTTCTGTAAATGGTGTTTACCATTGTTTGTAAATGAAAGAACATAATAAAAGGGGTGGGAAGGAAATTGATACAGCATATTGTTATCTTTTGTGAGCGATATTGTAATAGATTCCTCCCAATTCATGGCAAAGAAAATAAAAATGGCCATTAATTTTGTGGAAAATAATGTTTTTTGGTTAATCGTAAAAACACTGGGACCCAGGTATGTGACTCTGTTCAGATGTTATTTTCCTGACCCAGGTGTACAGGAGTTTGCTGCAACGTGTGATGTATGGACATCACAGGCAGAGGAGTCATATGGCTGACAGCTTTTATGTGACAGCTGACTGGCCACGACTGTCTCCAGACTGGAGCAGTACATGATAAAGCACACCGTGGTAAACTATTCATCATAGGGTTTCATCACAGTGTTGGTCAGCCTGTGTGCTTGACTCCCAGTTGGCTGAAACTTAGCTAAAAGAAATGAAAGGAATTGACCGATTTTTTGTTTTTGGTTAAAAAGGATTGTAATAATTTTTCTTCTATGGACATAAAGTGCTGTTCAAAAAAGCTACTAAATTGTGATATATCATAATATATGGTACTACAATACTCAGTACATCACAAAATGGTAAAAACCACCATAATAGTGTACCATGACATAAGTATTGTGATAATATTGTATCATGACTTAAGTATCGTGACAGTATTGTGATTTAAAGTATTGCAATAATACTGTATTGTGACTCAAGTATGAAGATAATATTGTGATATTTCATATCGACTGCAGTGTCACAGTAACTTAAGCATTGTGATAGTATCGCGATATAGTATCTTGACTTAAGTACTGTTATAGTATTGTATCGTGACACAAGTGTTGCAATAATATTGTATCATGACATAGGTTTTGTGATAGCATTGTGATATAGCATCTTGACCTATCGTGATAGCATTGTGATACAGTATCTTGACTTAAGTATTGCAATAGTATCGTATGCTGACCTATGTATCATGATAATATTGTGATAATATTATACTGTCACTTAGGTATCATGAAAACACACTGATGACGGTTTTTGCGAGCTCACTCTTAAACACAACTGTTTTGAAACAGTGTAATATTTAGTCATGACACAGTACAAGGCTTTACTGTTGCTATTATTGAACTCTGAAATAAGGAAACCCAGCACTGAACCTGGGAGGTGTACTGAATGCACTGTGTTCTGATCTTACCATATACACTACATTCATCTTGTGGTGCTAACATGTGATATCTGATACTGAAATATGTATTCAGCTTGCCGAAAAATGATATTGTGAAACTCTGCCCCTTGGGTGAAAAGTATAGACGTAAATAACTGGAACAGAAAGGCAGAAATACTGGCAGTAGAATTCAGGGTGGAATGCCTTTATATGGCCAAATAACTGAGCTTTTCCATACTGCAGCTGAGAAACTTGATGAGACAGAACCCTGTGTACATTCAGCTGGCTTTTCTCTGTAGGTTAACTGAGGACATGACGTGTGTGAGTAAGACATATCTGACTGCTCAAGCTTTACCATGCAGCCACTCTGAGGTGCACTGAGGTCGCCGGGGTTGTTTTGTAAGACTCTTCAAAAGGTGAACAATATATCCTCGCTCTCACTTTTACACTCTCTGAGGAGTCGGGGGATGATTTCTCCTCTCCTCTTGCTCTCCTCTTTTGCTCCCTCGCTTTATTACCTCCGTCAGCCCTAATTTGGGTTGATGGGGTGGCTGTTGCATGACAAGACACATGTCTGGGCCCCTGCGTGAGAAGGCTGGCTCACTCTTGCTGAGCTTGTTTTCTTTGCGTGACCATGTCCCTCCCTCTGTCACTCCTGGCACCTCCTGGCGAGCCCCCCCTCTGACCCTGTTCATGCCCTCGTTAGCTGGCATGTGGCTAGTTTATTTGCTTTGGCCAGCCGCCCGTGTGAAAGGCACATTTGGACCACGCTCGTCTTAGAGTGGAGCAGTGGCAGAGGTGTTGGTGGAGGTGGTGGTGTATGCGAGCAGAGGTGGAGACAATCCGAGGGGGGATAGTAGGATGAGCAGCATGTGCGTGGTAATGTGCTGGTACATTTTAGTGAGTGTGTGACATCCCTGCCTGGTCAGAGGGAAATATGCCCGACTGTAACTGCTTTTGAGGAATGGCATGCACAGGCAGGTCACTCAGAGTTTACCGTCCCGCTTGCCGTCCTCTGAGAGTGCCAGAGAAAAGGGAGCAGGAGGATCGTGGCAGTTTTCGCTTGTTCCCACTGATGTAATCCAGCAAATGCTCACGCTAACATTCATGTCACTGCATATTCTCTCTCCTGCCAAATTCCCTCCATTGTACTCTGAGTGGGTATACAAATATAGATTGGAGCAGTGGGACAGGGCTAACACGAATCTGTGAGGTAGGGTTCAGGCAAGGTGACTGGACTTAAAGACTTCTCCTTAACTTGCTGCTGAACCCTACACTGATCCTCTGCTCTCCCAAAGAACACGCTGTAATGAAACAGAGGCACGTAAAACTTACATAAATGTGAAACACAGCTTTTACCTCAAAGATTCTTAATCAGCTGTTATAAAATGTGTTGTACTGAGATCTGACATTGGGAAACAACTGCTTCTGAAGTTCTGGCCATGCAAAACTTTAAACCAATGTCTATGTCAAATTTGTTCTCTTGTGTAACAGCAGCACAAATAAAAAATTCTGAGGAGTGAATAACAATATTTAAAAGTTGTGGCTCTAGTTTCCAGCACTTCAGTGACTCATATGAAGCTTTAAAGAGAAAGCAGATATCAGTTATCTTTTAGAACCACTTCCCAAAATTGAAACAAATTCTATGGACGTCTTGATTCTTCGTGACCTCCCTGAAAACAAGATCTCAAGGGATTATACTCAAGTGAATTTCAAATGATAATTAGCACAAATTTTAAACCTTCACAGTGTTCCCAGACTAAAGCCAGACTGGGAATTAAACATGAACCAAAATTGGGTTAGTTACTTTCACAACAGTATTCAAATATTGCTGACTCACCTCACCTATCCCAAAACCCGATCCAGATCTCACTGCTGATTATGGACATGGACTTGTCACATGTGGGCTTCCAATGCTTTGGTCCAGTGCTGCCATCCAGTCCAATTCAGGGACTAAGAATGACTGGTAATAGTGGTTTGATAAACCCTGTTGCCAGAAGAGCATCTTTATTGGAGCACCAACAGTTTTATAGAAATTGTTAATGTTTGTATCATCTGCATACAGACAAATATGCGCTACCAGCCTACCAACTTCCCCTTTCTTAATCCCCATCCAGTGTGCCAGCATACTACGTACACAAGTCCTGTACTGATGGTTGGTATTCTGAGATTCTAAACTGTCCCAGGGACACAGAGCTGACTCTGATACATCCTCGGTCTTATCCCTGACCCACTTACCTTTAATTGACTCCAAGTGACAATCTGACAACTTCAGTGAATGAAAGGGTCATTCAGAGGAGAGAGATTGTTGTATGATGGTTTTTGGCTATCATACATAGACAAAAACGAAATAAATAAAGAGCACATGAGGTCTTGATTGTCTGTGGTTTCACTGGTTGTGTTGATTCTACTCTCCACAGTCTTTAGTCCGCTATCATTATCTCGACACACCAGCATGATGAGAAAAGAAGATGGTGTTATTGTGAAGAAGAGGTATAGGGAATAATTTGTGTGATTGAAGGCGCCTAATTCCACCTGGTGTAGGTTACACAGACTCACGCAAATGTCTACATATGGACACCTTGACACACAGACCTTTGTGAAAATTATAAGCGTAAACAGACAAGCAGAGAACTTCAGCTAACATCACTTTCCACTGATCCTAAATCAGAGAGGAGACATGGTGAACAGCAGCAAGATGAGGCCCATAAATCAAGCAGGATGTCAGGACAGCAGGATAACACAGCCTGACATAGTCACAAGTATGTTCCAGATTAACCTCTGCCACCGCTTCAGTCAATACCTCTGCTGGGATGGAACCACTTGGAGCTGTCTGGCTCTGGAAGTTGGAAGTTATGCTTTGGTCGTAAACACAGACACTCGTCTATAACGAGGAGCCATGCAATAGGAAGAAGCAGACCCAGACCCACTCCTCTTTGGTCTCTTGAGTCAGTATTACTCATAGTCCCAGCACAGAGTTGTGAAATTCTCACATGATCATTATTTAACATGTTATTACAGACTGGCTGCTACATCACTGGGATAAAACTCCTCTTCCATTGCATGTGTGTAATGGACATGTTCAAAGCAGCAGAAGATTTATTTCCTCCAAAGGAACTCTCATCAAGCCTAAATTGTGTGGTTTGTCCAATACTGTTTTGTGAAAGAGTTGGACCACATATTGGGACAATACAGGATTACTTAGAAGAGCCACATCCTTGTGTGCTGAGACTTCCATAAATGACAACGAGCGACATTAAAATAAGCCATCGAGAGGATGAAAAAACAACCTTCCCCTGCTGCTCCAGGAAACAAACTTTTCTGGTGGTCCCTCACATTAAACTGCCACTTATCCGTACGCTAACATGGATACAAACAAGATTTGATTAGGATTGGCACAAGAGTAGATGCTTACCGCATTCATCTCCTCGTGTGATCTTAGTTCATTTATTTTCACAGACTATATTCTCACACTAGGATGTGTAGAGGGAAGTAGTATACAGTGATTAACGGCTCCCCGGGGTGCAAGATGGAGGAAACAGACAGAGTTTATCACGCATAGGCAACAGTGGAACTCAACTGAAATCAGATCCCTGTGGGATACACATGAGCCGTAGACATGAAACTTTTTCAGATATACACATTTATTATTGACTCAAGAGAAAATCATAACCCAAAAGGCTTACTTCTTTTTTTAAGTAGGGTTGTACGAGGTAATTGTGAGTAGTACGTTTATTACCAAGTGAGATCCCGATCAGCTCAACCCCTTTATTCATAAACCGTTCGTCAGAACCAGCACCGAATCCAGACAATCAACTGCTGTAGATGGGCCCAGTTTTAACTCATAGTTCAGTTAATTTAAGAAAGTCTGACCCAAACACTAATGTCAGTGTAAGTGTATCCTGTGTTAAGAAAATTCCAGCACCTTTTTTTTTGCTGTCAGAAAGCTAATTTGTTTTAGCACAGTTTACTGGAACAACATGCTTGTGTTCTTCCGCTTCAGATTGGCCCAATCTGCAGCGGTTCGTAGCCTAGACTCCGTGCTGATTCTCTGCCCAGTTTCGTATAAAGAGGCCAAGCTGATCACGATCCCCTGTAGGTTATACACTACACTTGACAAGCACCTCATACAACCTCACTTTAGAAAAAAGATCTCATCCTGCTTTACTTTTAACAGTCAACTGTATCACTCGTTGAGAATCTTTGCCTTTGAAAATGTAATAATGCTCATTAGGAGGCATCAACACTCATTTCAAAGAGTTGATAAACCCAAATGAGTCAGTTGTGTTTACTGTTAATGAGAACACTGTGGTTACTCTACCAATCAGAAACATTCAGCATTCCAGGCCCTGTCCCCCATAGTTCTACCACTCAAAGCATGTACTTTTCAGTTTGAGATTAGCTACTCCAGAACTACAGTAAATTTAGACCCTGGTGGATGCTATCGAAATGCGCATAGTTCCTCTAAAGGTCCCTAGCTCCTGGGGAAAGTACCTGTGGTCGAAAAGCACCTCAAGATACAAAAAGTAACAGGGGCGTAACATATCAACTCAATGAAGTGTCTAACTGCCTTCATAGTCTGAGTTGCAAAGAGTGCCTGAGCATTTGCAGTCTTCTTTTTCTTTAAATGTGGAGAATTTTTAAAGCTGAACCATTTCAATGTCTCTCTCTGGACCTTCTTAACATCACATGACTCATTAAGTGCGGTATTCATGATTTTTGTAGCTACTGCTGGAATAGAACTTTGGCAATATGCGGACCAAATAATAAACAGCTTTTAAGTGGGATGACATTAACAAGGTATATTTATTATGTATTTGGATATTCATTTTAGTGCAAACATCGTTTGCAAAATTTTAAGTATTGTAGCTGTAATACTGTGTGTGTGTGTGTGTGTGTGTGTGTGTGTGTGTGTGTGTGTGTGTGTGTCAATGTCAACATCGGACTTGAAATATTTACTGTTTTTTTTAACTTTAATGAAATTTATAACAGTACAAAGATTAAAATGTAAATGCTGTTTAGCAAGTGCCCTACCTGTTAAGTTTTTTTTTATTTCTGCAGCATTAAATGAGCAACAAATCATACCCCCTGTAATAAACTTTGTGCAATAAGCACTGTGGGAAAGCATGCACCATTTGTGTGAAGCAAATACCACAACTTCACCAAGTGTGAATTTTAAAGGCCAAACGTCAGCCAAGTCAACAGTGAAGCAAACTAGGCGCAGTATGAGTGAATCCAGACGACTATAGCTTCTTAACCATAAACTTTCATGTCCTTTAAGTGTGGGACCAAACTGGTAGTTATGAGGTCTGTTTAAATCCTGCTTGAAAAAGGAAACACTTCAGAGTGCTGGCAGCAGTGTCTTTCAAGAACGAAGGATGATATCATGACAGATATACCGGAGTCTTACATTTCAATTACTGAGTCATTTGAGAAATTGATCACATGTGTTATCAATATTAGATGATGACAGCTGTTTTTATTTATTCTGCCTGCTCTTTAAGGGTCTCAAGCGACTGTGAAATACAACTTTTATTTCTACCACTGAAGGTTACTTTGATTGTGGTTTTGCTCAGTGTAACAAACATCATAAATTCTCATCTTGAGTCCATTATTATTTGTCCTTTCTGATGCTTAAACAGAAATACCACAACATTCTTTGCACTGTTGCATGCAAAACGTGCAATAACACTCCACTCTCAATCTGTATGATGGAGTGGTTGTGATAAACTTTGTGACATTTGATAGACAGGTCTGAATGTGTTAGAAGTCTTTAGCCTTCCCATTTTTTATCAGGCCCTCTGCTTCACAAAGAGGTAAGTGAGTGATGAGGAGCGGCTCAGGTCACGGGGGAAAGGAGAGAGCAGCGTTACGTGACACAAAGGAGAATGATCCTTCCTGCTGTTGCACATGACGTGAGAAGGGGAGACAGGAAACTGTAGGGAGGAGAAGCTTGAAATCCAGAGGTCAAGTTTTCGCTCAGTATGTTTCAACAGGTCGCGCCCTCAGTCCACTCCTGTTCCTTTCCCTCCTCTCCCCTTCCGTGACCTTCTCCATTCCCTCTACATCATCTCCCCTCGATGAAAGATGTTGATGAACAGCAAAGACAGAGCTCAACCCAGGCAAGACAGTTCATCTCAGTCAGGTGCTGTGAGTTAGCCTGCAGCCATCTGGTCCCCCCTCCTGAATTACAAAGCTGTGTGTTGTTCGGGTTTTTCCAAGTCATAGCCAGTAACCTGAAAGCACCTTGGATTTCCCTCTTTGTTTTCCTTTTTCTGAAGAGGCCTCGTTCCGTGCTGCTTGCAAAAGTAACACAGTTCCTCTGACATGCTGCAACTGCCCATCATAAATCTACACACTTAACTCAGATCTATCAACCCTGAGTGCTCGGAGTCTGGGGGCCACATCGTGGCATGCGAGGAGGCGGGGGCACTCAGTCACGCAAGCGCTGCCCTGCGCTTGGACCTCTGCCTGATTTTACTGCAGCCGGCAGGGAAACCAGACGCTACAAAGGCCCCGGGTCCACATCAATTTCACGAGCAAAGTTACTGGGAAATAAATCATTTTGAGAATTTATGAAAACGGAGACGGTAGAAGGGGGGTTCAAGGAAGTGTGCTGCCTTGACCCAAAGAAAATTGTAAACCAGGGGGGCATAAAATGAAGCCCAGTTAGCACTCTTTTGCCTTGTGGAGGCAACATAGGGTCAAAATCAGCTCTTGATTGTCCCTTGAGGTGGAATTTTAAGGTGCAAATTATTGTTGAGTTAAATAAAAGATACAGTTTGCTGCATTCATATTTATACTTGACTAATCATATTACCCCAGACGCTCAAAGTCCCAGTAACAGGACCTTGTGTTTTATAGGTCATTTGAGATTGGCAGTTTGGCTTTAACAGGGCAGGATTCAGTCCAGACTCTCTTTATTAAAACACATGCTAAGCCAATGTCTCCTTTCATGCACCTGAAATACACCAATCATAAAACCAAACCTATTTTCACTTCAGATGTGATTAGAAACAGTGTTTTATTGTTCTTGTCTGACTGAAGATTAATGAACTCTCATCATCAGAAAAGCACGGTTTGCAGGACACCATGGTGGAAAGTTGTACTTCTCCAAGCAGTGGCTTACTCAGGCTGTCTGAGGGATAGGGGTGAGAATAGTAAAAAAAAAAAAAAAAAAGGCATCTGCTGTATGCCATGGGACATACAACAAAGTTGTGATTTATCAAGATCTGCTTTTATCAGCATTTTAAAGACCATTTTGTGAGCGCTACTTTTTTCCCCCCTCTCCTTGGTGTTCTTGAATCTAATGGTGTGTTTAAGTGGTCCAGTTTGGTCCAGTACTGTTTGGTACAGTTTGGCACAGTAAACCCTGATCTTGATTGTGTTTCCACAGCCAACTTTGGTGCTTTACACAGGAAGTATCTTGGCTGTGTGATGGCTCCAGAATGGCTTGATTTGCATTAAAGTGTGCGTGTCAACAGATGAGGCCATTATTCTGCAGGTGTGAGCAGTGAGTGTCACATGTGTCTTACGCGCTGAAAAGCTAGAGTTGAAGGCTTGCTTATTTTTTCTGCAAGCCTCGTGCAGATCTTGGTCAAAATACGCAGAAACAGGATCAGCTGAGGGCTGTATTGTCTCTGTACCAGCTATGTTAATTTAAAAAGCATAAAGAAATAAAGTATGAAAGCGCTGTCTAAATGCCTTTCAAAGCAAAAGTCTGATCAATTTTTTTCTGCTGAAAAATGCCCCTTGTTTTCACACTGTACTTTTATTTTGAAGTTGTGTCCAGGACAGCTATTTGGTAAAAGATGTAACTTGCATAGCACTTTATTCAAGCCTAGCGTGAACTTTCAATGGGGAAAAAAAAGTTGTCATGTTCGCTGGTGTTAGTTATATTAATTATTAAACAACATCAGGTTACAGGAAATATGTGGTCTTGTGCGATCTCCCTCTCGCTTTGCATCCATCTCTGTGCCATTCTCGCTGCTCAGCTGGTGTCTATGTTAAGCAACCATTTTTCAACAAGCTTATTTCCTGATAAGACCTCCCAACGCCTCTATAAAACCTGCAAGTATTCCCTGATATTAATAAAAACATACATAAAATAGAGCCATAATTACTTAATAGTAATTAATAAGTACACAGTTTTACGGGTCGAACAACATCACTACATAAATAGTGAATAAAAAAAGGAGCGCAACTTGCTGCATGAAGCAAATGTTTTACTGTAGTATACTGTAATTCACACACACAACCAGATGATAGAAGTCCCCTGAGACAGCATTTTCTTACATTTATCAGTTTTAAGGTCATTCACAGAGCACTTTTTGATGTTTCATCCTTCAGAAGGGCTCCAAAGAGAGAGCATCCTTGATTTTTTCTTTTCGTTAATTTAATGCAGAGCAATCCAAGAGGGCACTTTTGCAGCATTTTTTCAGACGGGTGGGGCACCTCTCCTGCCCTCCTCTCAGTTCACCCCTGTCTCCAAAAGAAATCCTGCTCCTCCGGCTTGGACTGACATTGGCTGTTTTCGAAACTGACTATACTAGCAGTAGGTACTGATTTGGCCAAAATTCAGTATGTAGTAAGCAGTAAGGGAACAAGAGCAACATCTGGAGTAAGCCAAAACTACCCGGATGCGTTCTGAAAATTTCACAGTATGCAGTGGACCAGTCTGCCTCGCGTTCTGTTTCCCATAATGCACAGCGCTCGTTCCACTTTTTCTTTTTTCTTCTTTTTTGACAGGGGGAACTCAGTTTTTAGGTGCTGTGAAAATTATTGAATTACAACTTCTTCACTTTTTTACATCATTAGTGAATGCTAGCAGTTTCTCTGTCAGCTTGGCCGTTGTTTACTTCCACTTTCCGAAACCGGAAATCCAGTGACGTCTGGCTCAGCATGCTGCATAACAGATCCAACAGAACAGTCATACTACATACTAAATTCAAACGCAGTATGTAGTAGGCAGTTCATTCGTGGGTAGTATGTAGCAGGCTGTTTCGAAAACAGCCATTGACTGATTTTCAGAGTACTGTCAACTGCATTTCCTTCACTTTTATTTCAGCCTTAAAGCGACAGTGTTTTGTTTCATTGAGCTGTCTTTCCAAATGAATTCCAACGATTGGTGCTTCTCCAAGCCGTGGCTGTACACATGGTTTCAGACTGATAGCAATTAAAGGTTTTCTTAGTTTCCTCTTTAGAAGAAATACATCCACACATGTTAAAATTTCAATCTGCCGACCACAGTTTCGATCTGGTAACAGACAGTTTAATGGGATAACGTGAAAAGAGAACATTCTTCACTCTTCACCCAGTTTGAAATGATTTAGATTGGCACACTTATTAAAGTCTTCCCAGAAGTGTCAACACCAGGGCTTCTTTTCATAGTTGTCTTAGAGATGTCTGGATTTATGTTTCTTCTTTGGAAAGCAGTGAAACCACACTTCAAATCATAATCAGTGTGTGGTAAGCTTTGTTGATTTTTGAGTTTGTAAATTAATGAATAAAAAGCAGTGATGTTGATCTTTGGGTTAAAATAAGTCCGTATGCTGGGCTGTCAAATCTCCAACTCTTGTAGAGGACTCTTTTACAGCATACATTTAGCACAGTGCTGTGATTTGTAATTTCTGTTTGCATGGTAATCTCAGATGAAGACTCTGCTGCGGCTAACTGACACATACAGGTACATATAGAGGCCCGCTGTGCTCAGCATGAAAGACCTTTTTTTTTTGGGGTTAGACAGATCAGATGTGTATGGTAAAATTACTCTGTTTTTTGGCTGGCATGCTGGGGTCATTTAGAAGATTAATCAGTCATAGATAAATAAACAGGCTTTGCTCTCTAAATGTCACTCCAGACCACTGCACCAGGAAAGATTACCCAGGAGTCCATTTCAGATACAATAAATCATATTTTACTTTATTTCTGCAGATTTGTAAGCGTAATTCATAAAATACAATTCACATCTTAATCCTTAGATATTTAATTAAAAAAGAGGTCCTACATTTTCCCCTATATATAAATAAATAAACCTAAACAAACCATTATGATCGATACACAGAAATAAAATGAGGCTGTGCCTACTTTAAAGCTCATACAATGAAAGTAAAAATATACTAGAAATAGTCAAGAATTCCATCTATGTATATACACTGGAAAAAATGCCCCTCCAAAAACAAGAAAAAAAACAAGGTATTTTTACCTTGAAATTAGCTAAATAAAATCTGCCAACAGAATCAGTGAAATTTTCCCTGGTAAGATTCCTTAAAATAAGACATAATATTTAGAAAACTGTGATCTTAAACTTAGCAGGGAAAACGTATTTTAAAGCAATATTTTACCAGTATTGTAAAGCTTAGTGTCTCAGAATAAGACAGGAATGCTAACAATTAGTATTTTTTCACTCAAAAAAAGATTTTTGCACTCATACATTTCATGACAAATTCTTCATTTGAGATATATTCACATTAATTTGAGTTGTATTATAGCAGCACTTCGCTAGGTTTAAGACCATCTTGTACTTGAAATAAGATTACAAAGTTTAATTTGAGCATTTTGAGATATAATGTCTTCTCATAGTTAGCTGGATATACTAATATTCAGTCATGTTGTTTTTTAGGATAAGCCAGCTATGCTCAAAAGTAGGTGTTTCATTGTGTGCATGTAGTTTGAAAATGTATATTTTTATCTGATTTATAAGAAACAGTGCCTGAAAACTGTAACCCACCCTTAAAAACAAAACTTTTCTTTCTTTCTATCTTTTATCAGTGGAGCTGTTTTCTGATAGACTCTCCAACAAAATACATTTAATTAAATCAAGTAAAGGGTTTGTCTTAAATCAAGATTATCCGTCTTCTACAAATAAGATCTTAGCTTGAAAAATGTATGAAATGTAAAATAAACCTTGTTTCTTCTAAATTACAACTCAAAATAAGATCATTTCAAGATTGTTTGTCTTAACAAGATTTTTAAGATGCATTGTTTTAAAACAAGTCCCTCTATCTTGCTCAAATGTTGCTTGTTAAGTAAATTTATCTTAAATCAAGTGGGATAAGACATTTTAACTAAAAATGAGAGAATTGCACTTGGTAAGATTTTGAGTTTTTGCAGTGTAAAAGTTAAATACAGTGTAAAATTTTAACATTTTTATTGTAAAGAAGCATTTAGGAACTATAAATGAGTATAAATCATACCAGGAGATTTTGAATACCAGTTCAAAAATGTAATATAATGCAGTTTGCCAAAAGTCTGAAAGATGAGCTTATTAAAAGATATAAATGCTAATTGAATACAGTCAAACATCAAACAGTATTTCAACATAATGGTTTAGCCCTCAGGTCTCTTATCACTATAGGTAGCCATGAGCTCATTTCTTGTTAGCTGTTTAAGCCTCCCCTCACAGTGGATACTGCTCTCTGTAGGCACATGATAATTATCTGCAGGCACGCAAAGCACTAGCTGACTAGCTCATATCCCCATGCTGTAAAGTATATGTGTAAGGCAAACCTTCCCTTCACCTTGTTTTTTTTCTGCAGTTTACCATCTTCGCTCCCCATGACAGCTGCATCAGTCATAAAGCAGACATTTTTTACCTCTTAAACAAGTACACTTCGCATTCCTTTGCATGACCAAGCTGTAATTTATGAGCTCTGTGATTTAATCTGAGTGAATCACAACCTTCTCTGCAAGTGTCGCAGTGACTCAGACAGGGCTTCTGTTAAAACGCATAGTCACCCGCACAAATGACTTCCAGGAGATTACGACATCTCTGTCAGCGGCTGAGAAATTTTTCTCAATGAAGGTAATCCAGATTAGCCACTTCAGTTCAGGGGAGTCATTCAGTCAGAAACACATGGCAAGATGGTCTACAGGAAAGAGAAATCTACTTGGCAATGCAAAGGAAATGCTGCCCTCTTGTGTCAAAATAATGTAGAGAACAGAACTTTCTGTTCCCTTTTCCAATCAAGCACAGCACTTCATTGATACAGAGATGAGATTACTGTGTTTGATGCTGTGCTGCTGCTGGTGCTGCTGATGACTCTGACATTGCTGCTTTCTCCAACAACCTTACTTGAGTTGTAGTAGTAGATGAACAGTAAGAAGCCTGCAAAAACAAGGGTGTAGGGTTAGACGTACCTTTCTTAGACTTTTAAGAAACCGGTGCTGATTGAAAGTAAATGCAGTCTGGAAGCTAGTTAAAGCTGAGTGGGCTACATCTTTTCAATATATCAGATACTTTGGTACCTACAGAGGAACTATAGCAAGGTTAACTAAAGGCACCTTGAACGAGTAGATGAAACTCCTTTGGAAAATATGATTACACTAGCATGATAAAAATATGTAAAATATGCACATGCCAGCTGCTTACGCCCCTGAAGAGGCCCCTGCAAAGGTGACAGTTTTTATCTTGAAAGATAATAAGTTGTTTGGGAAGTGGTTGTGTATGCTGTCTCTTGCCATGTGTAATGAACTAGGCACAGACATTCCCTGTTGGCTCCAACAGGTCTCTCACAGCCACCTTTGTAGTCGTAACGAGCTAGAAGAGATTTTTTATCTTGCGCACACAAGATAAAAATCATCACCTTATGGGACTTATGGGGTTCTGTACACAGGTTATAATCAAACTAGAAAAATAAACCCTCTACCATTGAAAGAAATTGCAAAGGATGCTCAGATTATTGATGGTGCAATACCTCCATCTGCTGTCCAGGTGGGAGTATTGCATCAAATAGTGTGTTTCATTAAACAAGATACTGCAACTTCTAAGAAAACATGCATTAGCTTCACTAAACATTTGTTAACAACAGCAATAATCAACATATATGTCTGTCTTACACCTGTTTATCTAGGCAATACAGATTAATTATGACTGAAGCAAAATATTTTCCAGGTGAGATGTTGATCCGCATTTCTAGATTACACCTGAAGTCTAAATTCGTCCTTACTCCAAATATTGTCCCAGTTTGCTTCTCACAGGAGAAAGAAACTACCAATAATAATGATAAGAAGAATAAGAATAAACAATAATATTATATTATTATGAATATTATTATGAATAATATTAGTATTATTATTTTAATCATTAGTATTGTAATCATTGCTTTAACACTGATTTATCCTATATATAAGAAATATTTATTTATTTATAAAATTTTATTATTTATGTATCTATTTATTTCTTGTGTTCATCGAATCTTGTTAACTCTACCTTATTTTTAACTCTTCTTTCCACTCTTACTTATTTTATTAATTTTACTGTGTTGATTTTATTTTATTTTTAAGTATTTTATTTATAATCATGCCTTTTTAAATTTTACCATTGCTGTTGTTTTTTGTCTCTCTTATTCTGTGAAGCACTTTGGGCTGCATGTTTTTATGTATGAAAAGTGCTATATAAATAAAGTTGAGTTGAGTTGAGTTAATAATTGTATCATTCAAGTCATGAAAACCAGTTACGACAACATATTTGATCAATACCCATAGTTGTTTCAAGTTTCAATAGTTTCAATTAACTTCACAAAGTATAGCAAACAGAATATATTTGAATCACTATTTTTATGTGAATTTGGTTTGACTATCTAGCTATCCAAAACTAAGTAATTTGGTAATTTAGCTTTGGAGTTTACCTTGAAAAGAGTTGAGGATGGTGAAGATGTAGTAGGAGGGGATAAGCAGAGGTCCATGGCTAAAGAAAGCAAAAGCCCAGGTGATGCCGAGCAGTACCAACAGGCCCAGAATGGAGAAAGAGTTTATTTTGTCCTGAGTTTTCCCTTGTGTGGGCTTAAGGAGAGAAATCTGCCGCACTGTTAGGATGAAAATGCTGAAGGTGAAGATGAACACAATGGAATAATAACCAACGTTTACTCCCTGGTGAACAACTGCGTCAGGGATCCAACACCTGAAACACGATTGGTGAAATAACATCCACTTAGAAACAACTTATCAAAATATATTTCACAAGACATACAGACAATGAGAGTTACTTACATTTTTGCCTGAGTCCCATCATCAGCAGAGATGACCAAGTAATCGTATTTACCCAAAGCAAGAAGGGGAATCACCAGAACAGCCGGTGTAACTAGAGAGGAGGACAACTGAGTGCACATATACAACAGCTGTTTTTGTCTCAGTATCACTTTAGCGAGGTTCAGTTCTCTTACCCCATCCTGTGATGCAGATCTTCATCATGTAATGTTTGATTTCAGAAGGTATCTTCCACAAAGTGCAGTATAGGTGCAGAGCTTGCATTAAAAACCAGGTCAAAGTGGCCAACATGGTGTAGTGCAGAAATGCTGCGATCGCCACACACGCACCGAAGTTCCCTATGGCTGCAATCTTGTCATTAACCAGGAAGGACAGGTTGAGGGTGAACATGGCAACAAAGAGGTTCATCAGGAGCTTGGTGGCTTGGCTTGCTTTGCTTTTCCTGTGAAGTGAGATAATCTTATGTTAGAGAAAGTCTTACTTAAAAAAAAAACAACAACCTGCATCTGAATTTGTCACCTGATTAGACAGTGCATAAAGATGGCCGCTGCCAGGAAAAACATGGATAGACCGCAGCCTATCGATGTGATGTAAGTCAGAGATTTCAGATGTGCAGAGCTGATGTTTCCAGGTGGAGGGGACTGATTCACAGAAAGACAGGTCAGATAATGCATGAAATGATAGAGTTGAGGTCACTTGTAACTCGTCTGCCTTACCAAAAGAATGCCAAAGAATGTCAGGTGTGAGCACTGGCATGTTATGCTGTCATTTGTCTCCTTTGTGTGGCAGCCATCTTTGATCCAGTGAGATGATTCTCCTGCAAAGAAAGGTGACCCTACTGTTCTTTAAAATATATACTATATATTTTTGACATTATTAGCTGTATGACTGCCCCTAAAAGTTACTGCTGGTGTTAATGAATAAGGTGTTTCTTGAAAAGAGGTTCCTTAGCATAGAAGCGACCAATTTCGCTCCAAATTATTGCACATGTGCTCTTCTTTTAAAAAATACATTTAAATGTATTTAAACAACACATGCTTTGAGAGATAGACTGCCTTTTTAGCTCATTTGCACTGGTTTAGTGCATGCAAAAACTGCATATGTGAATCAGGCCCTGAGTATCTAAGGGATCTTTGCTGTTGTATTGGTAAGTTAAATGAGTGTGTCCACCAGCTATATTATCTGTATTTAAACTCGAAAATCATTGAGAGCAAGCCCTCATTTACAATGACGACGAGTATATAAAAGAAACATTAAAATGCATGACAAGCAAATAAAAGATATAACCCTAAAAGAATGATGATCAATTAAAAACAGACAACAATTAAAAGTAATGTTACAACCATTGAAAAAATAATGTTACACAAAGTCAGTGAAAACAGGTACAATCAGGGGTTAAAAATTTTAAACTAATGATTTAAAATGATTAAAATAAACCAGTGCATTTATTTCTGAAGTGCTTTGCAGGGAGTTCCATGCAGATGGTGCAAATACGCAAAAGGCAGATTTTCCCAGCTCAGAATTAACTCTGGGAACCTGGAGAGTGAGCCAACCAGTTGATCTGGTATGTTTTGCTCCAGAAGACCAAACTAGCATCGAAGATAAATATGACGGTAGCATTCCAATTAGTGCTTTATAAATAAACAAGTAAAAATGCAAATCACGTCTTTCTGCCAGAGAAGACCATCCCACCTTTTGGTAAAGTATGCAATGATGAGTGCAGTAACTATCACCAGTAATAATGATCCCTACGGCACCAATTCTGATTCCAAATAACGCCACCATTGCACGATGTTAGTGCCTGTTGCGGGGGGATTTTGGCATCACTTTTGTACAATAGGGGAGTTGGAGATGGGTCATCCATCGTTATATACAGTAAATAAAAGTCCTGCTGTTAAACAATGAACTTGTGATTTGTTGAAAGCTGCTTTGAGGTATTAAGAAATATTTTTACAGTACCTTTCCCATCCCATGACACACAAGATGCAACATTTCCTTTCTGTATCAGAATAAACAGAAATCTTAGTATTTCCATTAGTTCTTTAAGTTAATAGTATCATCTCATTTTCATATCTTTCAGCTGCTGTCTTTACCTTGTTCGGATTTCTAAACTGGATGTCTACAGTTTCTGAGAGATTGGATATTTCTGCTCCCATTTCAATTCCCACAACCTCGTTGTTAGGGAAAGACCTGCCAGGAACTCCCTTTGGAGAGAAGAGTATCGTTTACAGTGATTAGATTGTTTAGAAATGTAATTATGTTTTCATTAAAATGATGAATGAATAATACAAAACCACTGTAGGTCCTTATATTTTACCGGATCCACTTCTGAAATAAGAAAAAGTCCCAGAAATGAGCCGTTTCTCTTTACAGCCATTTCCCTGGCCTCTCTAGAGATTTTCACCAGGAGGGAAAATCCTGTCCTGGAATTATTGTTGTTCTTAAGAACCTGAAAGAACAAGGATGATTTAATCCAACCTCTTTTTTATACATGAATCAGTTATCTCAAATCAAGTGCATACAGAGATGTCTGATGTTGTGATGCCAATGTTGATGTTGGTACGATTTCTGGAGGGGAGTTTAATGATAATCCCTCTGATTTGTCTTTGATTAATGGCCACTTTGCTGCAATTGCTCATCTGCTCCAACAGGGATGAGATATTTTTGCTGATTTTTCTGAAAGAACAGAAATATGTTATTAGTGCTACCCAACTCTGTCATCATAACAACTCTTAACAATGCCTCATCAACATGTTGCAGCTTCTTCCAAACGACTGTGTGACAGTACATGTGTTAGACACTTACAGTGCAGCTTCAATGCCTGTATCAGTAGTAGTATTATTGCTCTCCCAAATGTCAGGACACAGTTCCGTCTGAGATGCGTTACATTCCATGCAATGCACCTGCCCATTCTGAGAAGTGCAATTTGTTTTTGCTGAACTTGCATCTGAAAAACATAGAAAAACACTGAAATTTCCCATAAAAGAGTCTTTCTGTTCAATAAATATAACTTAGTGAGCACATGATAAAACCTTTGCAAGTGTCCATGTCATGCGGCAGCTTTCCTTTACAAGTGCTGTTTTGGCTCAGTCGAATATTATGGACTTCTAAAATGTTTTTAAACAAGTCATAATTAGAGAAGTTTCTTATACTCCAGATGCTGTAATATATCTCCTGATGTGAAAAGAAAGCGTTATGGAGGATTTTAATCTTACTATTGTTCAAGCACTTGTGAATGTTCAAGAGGGAACCTGTTAAAGAGATAAATACATGTCAGGTGATGGGTTAAGAGAAGACACCTTCATACTGGGTAGGAGCAAGATTTATTTGACCAATAGGGGGCAACCTCCTACTGCAGATATAGTCAAATATACCCTATCAGGACACTGTTCTTGTGCAAAGCCTTAAATGCAATGACATTTTTAAGAGTACTTCTAGATTATTATAATGAATAACAAGAGTTCAGTTTAGAATTGACTGAGTAAGTCTAATTAAGGCCAAACCTAGATGATCATCTGAAAGAGGCTCGTATGGAATACCTGATTCTATGTTGTAGAACTTCGACGGTGGACAATCAAATATGTCGTCAGGTATTTCCATCACTACAACATCTTGCATGGACAGAATCTCTTCACTCATCACCAGGCTGTTTTCTGTTTGGTTTATTTTAGAGCTGCAGTTCAATTCTGTATCATTACAGCAGCCACCTAAAAGCACCAAACACAACATTTAAATTCATTAAATAACCAGACAGTCTGTTGGTTGGTCATTTTCATTGTAGACTGACTGCACCTCTTTGTGTTTTGTCTCTTTGGATACCGAAGCAAAGTTTTCTCCCATCAACCTCAACAAATTCTGGAATATGACATGAAACAGCAGTTTGCTTTGAGTATTTGTTTCAAATCTTGACTTGAAAACATTTTTATTTTACAGTGTTATACAGCTTACCTGTTGGAAAAAAACATGTAGTAGGAATTGTTTTTCTGCTGACAAACAGAACGTTTTTCAGGTGGCCGGTCTCATTTGGGACTGTAAAAAAACAACAACAATGTAGCCATTACACGTACATCCATAGAACAGGTACTAATATTTGTTAAGAAATACAGATTCCATTTGTTCAATTTTCTTACCAGAGCTCTCACACGTATCGCTCAAGAGGAGTATCCCACAGAACAAGGTTATCTCCCATACAGATATCCAGCTGTGTTTTCTATTCCGCAGTAACATCATCCTGAGCAGTGAAGACATTCAGCATCTTACACAGGATTACGTTTTCTGAGCATGACCTGCCTTTCTACTATTTATATGACTTCTGTTACCTGTGTGAGCTGATTGTCTGTGAGGTCACTCTGCAGAGTGACTCCACTTCAAGGTTTTATGTTCTTGTATATAGCCTATAAGGCTAATGTTCTTCCAATCTGATTTACCTTGCAAATAAAGCATGCCTACTTCCTCTAGCTTTCTCAGTAAACAGCTGGCAGGTTGCCACGAGAGATATGGACTGTAATGAGGCGCTCCAGTAGTTCAGAGTTAAATGCTCCTGAAACTAGAATTCCTTTTTGCTCAGTTAATGTCATCATAAGAGCTGAGGTTTTTCTTGAAAATGTTTATGCATGCATGTATCAAAATAAGAAAAAGAAAAATTCTCAGTTATTGTCGGGATCCTACGACAGAGGATTAGGGTCACGTTAAAAAAAGGAAGATAAAAAGGAAAATAGCGTCGTAAATTTAGGAGAATGAACTCGTTATTTTAGTCTATAGCTCGGCTATCAGAAGAGCAGCAGCCATCTGTACACAAGTGAGGAACGTGGAGCATCTTGTGAAGTTATACTTAAGTATAGGTTTCACAAATTAGGAAATACTTATGAGGTCGTCTCCTGGAATGGTTGAATTGACATGAGCCTTGTAAAGAGTTACTTTGTAGAATGACTTGCCTTCTTAATGTGTTTGAGACCATCAGTTGTGTTGTTCAGAGGTAGGGTTAGTACACAATGGATAGCCATATTTGACTTCTGTTGTAATCCATATTATGGCAAAACCAAAGAACCATAAAAACCATTGCATGAAAAGGTGTGTCCAAACTTTTGTCTGGTAGTGTACATCTTGCTAAGTTCTCAGTCAAAATACCTTAAAAGGATGTCTGTGTTTACTCCTTTCAAGCAAATCTTAGCATGCTAACATGCTGAGCTAAGATATCGTTTGATATAAAAAATGATGCCTGCTCAGCACCAGTAGTTTTGCCAGTATATGCTTATTATAGTTGTGTCCATCTTCAGAGCACAGCAACACAATCCCAACTATCATAGCTGTAAACTCTGCTCTATGCTAATTCACTGCAGCAGCAGAAGCTAACCAAATTTTACAACCTCAATTCCATAGAAAAAACAAATTTTGAATATGACACCAGCGACATGTCTGAAAATAGTCTGGACTGGGGCATGCTTAGCATTGTGTTACATCACTTCTCCTTTAAAAAAAAACCTCTGTAAGCATTTTGGAACAGAGGAGATCAGTTTATGGAGGTTGGAAAGTGAATTGTTGTCCCATTCTGGACTGATATAGGACTTCAGCTTCTCAACTGTTTGGGGACTCATTTGTCAATTTGAATAGGTGGCAAACTGGGTAAAAGATTGCAACTAATGATTTTGCTCGCTGATGCCCACCTGAGTCTTAACACTATAATCTTTTTGTTCGTGCAGTAAAAGGATTGCGTGATGTTAGGCTTGTGTAATGCAAATGGAATAAACAAATTACAGTGTCACTCTCTACCATACAAGAAAGGACACAGTGTGATGGTTAATAAAACAGTATTTCCTGTGGTGAAATGTAAAACAGTGTGCAGTGTACACCAGTGCCTTTTAATCCCATAAATGAATAAACCTACCCAGAGGAAAATTGTACTGCTCAAGGCTTTCTCTTCTAAGTCTCCGGAGACAAAATTGAGATTCTCACTTCAGCCTCATTCAAGTTTCAAATTGTTCTCATTCGTTTCTCATTAGTTTCTCCTAAAATTCACTAGGAAAAATAGTTTAGACCATGACATGAGTCTTATTTGAGACTTAAATGAGAGATCTCATTAATGGCTAATTTTCTTCTCTTTTTTTAAAAGTTATATTTCTTGCCTTTATTTGACAAGACAGCTGAAGAGAGACAGGAAATGTGGGGAGTAGTGAGCGGGGGAAGACATGCAGGAAATGGTTGACCAGCAACCCCTGCAACAAGGACTCTGTATGTGGGGCGCTTAGACCACTTGGCCACCAGCGCCCAAAATAATCCACCCCTTTAATTGTAATAATCTGGCTAAATCTGGTCAGTCCTTTTGCGGCCCATATTTTAAATAAATCATCTGTCATACCTGGTATGAAATCTCTATCTTTTACAATTTCTCTCAAATACATTAAATCTTTGTGAAGTTGTTTTGCTCCAAACAGACTTGTAAAGGAAGGACCATATTGTGAAGTCAAAGAAGAGATCATTTGACATCTAAATAGCTGATCTTGCAAGTGGTTCAAATGTTTAATGAGCATTGTAAGTTTGTGGACACTTAGATAGAAATCCTAATTTTGCAGGGCACTATAAATGTTCATGAAAAGATGAGCTCAGGCTCTTTCTTTGCTCCATCTGAGCTCAACTTGAGACACAAAAACTGAGTCTCACAAAAACAAATGGATGAGGTGAGATTGAGACAATTGAGAGAGCTCCCTGATTTCTCCACCTGAGCTCAAAAGGAGTCACAAGACTTGAGAAATACCTGAGAATCATTTCAGATTTTGACAAGATCTCCTTTTGAACTGAAAGGGAGGCTAAGCTGAGACTTTTTGCAACTTTTTTTCTGGAGGCAAGAATGAGAAACAGGAGACATAAGCTATCGTCTCATTTTGCTTTCAAACAGATCTCATTGTTGTCTCGGAGACATAAATGAAACACTTTTGAGATCTCCTCTCTAAATTTATTTTCCCATGGGTACCTACAGTGAACAAAAGATAAAACATTAGAGGGTTAATCAATCTGTTGTATGTCAGAGGATTAGACAAATATTTAGTAGTCATTTCTTCATGTGAAATCATTTTTAGCAGTAACATTCTGTCTCACATTAATCCATTAGTGATATTGGTTTAATTCTATAGAGCAGTCACAAGGGGTTTTGTTTTGCATTTACATTCAAACGGTCAGAAAAAATCCTGTTGGGATTTGGAGACATTTAAGAAAGAAGTTAACAGATGAGATATTTTAGCAAGTCTTTTTACAGAAATGTTTTAGTTCTTTTACTTGAGTGAAAAACAGTTGGCTACATCTACCACTGCTGATACATAAAGAATGGTTACATACACATCTTCCTACATGATCAGTGCCCTGTTTTGTCAGGTAAATAACATATGAAGACTCTTTATTTATAGGTTTTCTATCCTAAATATCAGTGTACATGTTTGAGTTGAGTATAACCCTCCTCTACATACTAACCCGAACTCTGACCCCAGATGTCAGAGATTGATGGGTTAGGATAAGAAGTGTGAATCACAGAGCCATGTATTTATGTGTGTTTATGTGTGTCTAGAAAATATCTAAAATATCTAAAATATCTAAAAATATCTAAAACACTGAAGTGAATTTAAAATAAATCAATCTGTCAGAGTTAAAAACATAAAATAAAGAAACTGTAATTCACAAGTTGTTGAAATTGAATTACAACAAAAACAAGCTTAAACATGCTGGAATAAAAGCATTTATTATGTTAGTTTCAAAAAAGTTGCAAACAGTTAAAATAAATTAAATCAAATTTGGTTCTCAATAGTCACCATCACTACCAGAGTTACCCCTGCTTCACTTAAACAGCCAGTGTACAACTGAATAGCTGTGGGAGTACAAAAATCATACATACCAAATGTGACTTGGATGTAAAGGAAAATGTGTTTATGCCGCCCTCTGCTGCAAATTTCAATGCTTATAATCCTAGTATTATTCTGACACCATTTAACACAGCTTTAAATATTACACACATATTAAATCATGCTCACCTGAAATACCTCTTAACACATTTTTGGTACTTTTAAAATAAAGTCAACATCTTAAGCTGTATACACACATGCACAAAACTCCTGAAACTTCTCCAAATTTTGGGAGTTTGCTGAATTTTCAGCTGACATTTTCACACCAACTTTACCTTGAACTGTTTCTGCCACCCTCTTAGTAAAAATTCCCCTAAGAGGGTGAGATGATGTGAGAATGCAGCAGGAAATATTGGGGAAAATTCAACCTGATGGAATAGGAGGGGGTATTGACTTTTATACCATGTGACTGATGTGAGTCTGGAAGAGGAGCATGTAACGAGGTGAATACTGTCAAAACATCTGAGGTTGAAGGTGGAGAATCCATTTCAAGAAGACAGCAGCAAAGATGTCCTCACGCCTTGAATGCAGCACTGATATAAATGCAAAAAGTGTCATTATAGTGTAGGGAAGACTGCATGTTTGGAGAGACATCCACAAAAAAAAGTGACTGGTAAATTTCAGGGGTAGTGCATATGTGTAAAAGGCTATAAGAAAAACATTACAAGCCTCAACATATAGCACTATAGATGAACAACACTGCCACTTACATAAACTGACAGATGACAAAGCCCTTACTGGAGCTCCTCTGTGGTTGTTAACAGGCTGATAATGTCATCACAGGCAGCCTGCTAGCCTGCTTATAGAATTACCCCCCCTGACAGCCGCACTAAACACATTTAAAGCCTGATCCCAGTCTGGATAGGCCTGAGCGGGTTCATTGATGGAGTTTTTATTGACAGTTTGGAGTTAACTCAACGTATTGAACCGGGTGGTCAGTCTGATGATGTCATTATTATTCCCATCAAAGTCTGTTTGTGGCCATGAGATGGTTGTTAATGCTATACGATGTGGTCAGGTAAGAGAGGAAACTTCACCATCCAGTAAACTAACAATGTTTTTACTCATTTGAAAAAAATTTTAAATACTGTGTTTCATTTAATTTGACTTGATTATTTTCCCATGAATTCATTGTTTGCTGGTGTTAGGTCACACGTGATTACAGCTGCCTTTTATGTGCTCTTCACATTGTTGTTGTTGTTTTCAGGAGCAGTTTTCCTGGTGGTTTGTTGCACTGTTCTGTAGGGAAACAGTCATGGGGCTCTGTGCCGTATGGCGAATGAATATTTGATGTCCTTTAATGGAGCCTTCGCCTTCATGCTGGAGCTCTGTTTTTCCCACCACACGCAGCACAGGGCTGTTGTGAAGCTGTCTTTCCGGCATCCTTTCTGGCACTTTCCTGGCGAATTTGGTTGCCTGTCTGATTGTGCCACACAACAGCTGCCTGTGATTCCACCACACCAGTTGGAGCGATAAAGCTAACCAGGCAGACAACTGGAAGTGATGTAGGAACACAGTGTACCAAATTCATACCCAACCCTCACATACAGCTGTATCCTCTTGTCCTGTGTGAGAACCTGTCATCGCCAAGGTCAGCAGATCACCTGGCGTCAATACTTCATTGCACATACATCTGGATACGTGTGTCAATACACCCACTTGGCGCAAAACATTGTCGCCATCAATAATGTCAAGCAGATTAAGATCTTAACTTGGGAACATTATGACCCTGCCTGTTTTTCCTATTAGGAAAGTGACAGTGAGGCAGAGCAGCTATGCGTTTACTCGGTGACCTCATCCCCTATACAACACGATCCATAACTGTCTGATGGAGCGTTACCTCCCACTAATGTTTCACTATCGGCATGTTAGTGTAAACAGATACTGCAATCAAAGTGTTTGGGAGTCTTAAGAGTTGCAGATAAAGGGTGTGAGGAAAAGGAGGAGCGGGCTCAGCCTTGTGCTGGAATGTGGGATATCAGAGATTATGTGTATGTCTGATATGTGTGTGTGATCGAGGCACCTGTTTACACTGTCTTTGCATGTTTGAACTTGTACGCACAATCACAGCTGCCCCTCACATTACACAGCTATTTCGGACCTGCTCAGTCAGCCACAGGCATGAAGGGGACAGGGGGGTCAATGGTACGCTATTTAAATATCACAAACACACACACACACACACACACACACACACACACACACACACACACACACACACACACACACACACACACACACACACACACACACACAGGAACCACACACCAAAGTTAACCCTGTCTGTCTATCTTTCAAAGTACAGTACAGTGTCAGTGAATGTGACTCTTTGTTCACCTCATACCGTAACTCCTGCACACTGTACAGCCATGACTGATGTGGTTGAGAGTTGATATCACTGATTGCTTTACAGCCACGTAGTTGAACCTGATCGTCATGGGGCCGAAATATTTCAGATATAAATCGGTTTAATGCAGCTGGACTCCTTCTTCCGTTACCTGAGTGTAACCGCAGCACTCAGTCTCAAGTTTCCATACGAATGTTTTCAGTCAGGGAGAGCATGGGGGAAAATTATTGAGTAAACATAATTCATGAAGTGTGGAGATTCTGAAAAAGACAGCAAGCTCTCGAATTTCTCACATTAATGTTTCATCACTTCTCTTTAACAAGGTCACAGGTGGCACCTTATACCAGGCGGTGCTGTGACTTCACAGAACTTCATGTACAAACAAACAAACAAATAAAAACATGGAAAGGCTGAGACTTACTGTCCGAGATGGAGCATCTTTGTGGTTGAAGGAAATGCATCTGTCATTGTCCTTGAATTACACAAGGCCCATTCAAGGTCATCTTGAACAATGTAAGTACTTAAGTGACGTAAGGTCTTTACAGCATTTGTCTGCAGTGTCTGTAATGACCGTATATTGTAGGAAAATGTGATTTATCTGCAATCCTGTTTCCATGATTTGCCTCAGATGAGATCATTGTGTCTTACATGAACGACAAACAGGGAAAAACAAGGACAAATGGATGACTGTCTTGCTGTCCTGACTTTGACATCATCCCCACTCTCACTCCCCACATTTCCTGTCTCGTTTCAGCTGTCCTATAAAATAAAGGCAAAAAGGCCAAAAATATTTTCTTAAAAAAAAAAAAAAAGACAAGTGAGTGGATGTCAGCCGCTGGTGTGAAAGTTCCACTTTTTGACCCTTGACTTTGCTTTTTGACTATGGATTCTTTTTTATAATTTTAGAGCCAGACATGACCACAATTGGATGAAATTATGGATACTGACACTCCTTGAATCTCTATAATTCTCCCATCATTTCAGGACTTTCAGGCACTGATGTTTCAGGAACTTACCTTTCACACATGCGCCTCATATTGGGAGATTATAGGCTCTAGCATATTGCCGTTTCAAGGCGGGATATTTACGCCTCGTCTGCAATGTGTAACGCACAGGTGCAATGGTCGGCCAAAGTTGATGCACTTCTGATCCTCCTTTTGAGGTAGTGACAGAGGTGGAATGGGGGTAAGACAATGGCGATGTGTAGCCTCAGAGCTGGCAGCGTGGACCAGCACTGTGTGTGCATGTGCAGGTTTAAGTGTGTATATGTGGTGCTCCTGCTGTGTTTACAAGTTGTGCCTCCAGTGCTTGTAATGCAATGTGTAATCCCACACTGGGACACCAATATTACACCAATTCAGAGTGTGATGTGTACGTGCAAAGGGTGTGGTGATGGTGGTACTTCATTTCAGTGCTGTTGTGAAGTTGCAGTGTGTCTGGGGCTTGTGTTAGAAGAGCTCTCAGAAGTTGAACAACTCTGTTTGGTTTAGATATGGAGGTGCGACTGGGCAGTGCTTGCAGAAGGAGAGGGAGTTTTAATCATAGGACCTATTTCTGAGTATTTTTCCCCTAGACAAACCTACTGTGTAAAATAATAAACTGAGGCAAACAATAAGTATAAGGCAGCAAAACTCTGCTCAACCAATAATATCACACACTTGTAGTGAATTTCCCTGACTTTCACCTGCTGTGTTCATACATCTGCTGACACTGACTCCTTGCAGAAGTCTTACATTGTTGATAACAAGGCGATAGTCTGCATAATGTCAGGATGAGAAATGTGTCTGTTTGCATATGCAGCCTCCTCAAATAATGTCAGGAAATTCCCCAGACTTTAGTGCATGTGTTAAGTAAGAGATAATGTATGGTTAGCAGGTAATTATGGGAAATAGAATCCCGACAGGGTGTCTTCGTGTCAGGGTCTTGTCCACCTATCCTAGGTGTGCTCCCATCTCGGTCAAAAGATTATTTTATAGATTTAAAATGATTTTGGTATACAGTTCTTTTTTAAATATTCCCAATGATTCCACAGCAGTTAACATTCCATGGCGATGGATACTTATCTGCCTATCGTTTCGACTTAACATGACTCTGTCCTCATTCATCTCTCCATCTTCTTTGAGCTCTGCTGTCAACAAACCTTAAAAAATAAACAAGAGAAATGTCAAAACTTTTAACACATGCTACCCACCATTCATGGTTTATGTTTTTGTGTAGCTACCGGTAACTTAAAGTTGCACTCACCTGCTCCGCCTACTTGTATTGCTTGACAGGATCCAATACGAAAAATGTCCGGAGCCTGCTGATTCAGCATGCTTACTGGAATGAACATTTTAGCAACGTTGTTTTGATGCAAATGAAAAGTTACGGTTTTGCCTCACCTTACAGTCTATGGTAGCGACAAGCAGAATCAAAATATGCTGGAACTCTTTTCCGCGGATTGATTTGAAATGATGTGTGATCCATTTGCCTCTGCCGTTGCTCATGTTAGTGAAAGTTAAGCATTACTTCAACAAGGACGAATATTTCAAAAATGAAAGTCTTTATTTTAGAAGATTTCAAGCAAGTGATTGACACCATGAAATCATTTGTTCAAATGATTAATTAGTTTAAAGTTTGCTGAGATTAGGCTAATTTTCCAACCACTATTATTGTTTTGCGACCACTTAAATCGCCTTCGGCTGGCCAGTGGAAATAATGCAGGTTTTGTGTACATCCCAAGCTTTGTCAGTTTGTATTAGCAGTCTATGGTTTAAACATCCTCATGTCCCATCTCTTCTACCACCAACCCCCCAGACTTCCAAGCACACAATGACATCACCAGTCTGCAGCTCGTCCCTGAGGCGTCTCGCCATGACATCAGCGTCTGCATCAAGGTAGGGGGTGTCTCTCTCCTTCCAGTGACCCAATAACTGCAACTGTTCTTGTCGGTCAGTGGCCTCACTACAGTAACCTTACCCTACTTTCTACAGTGAGGCAGGTCAGTCAGAGGGGGGTAGAGCAGAGCGGCAAGAAGATATGTCGACACTACAGCAAGATGAGGAATTAGAAGATGTGTGCTACTCTATAGTGGAGGGAGAAGGGGAGATAATGGTCAGTTAATCTCCTTTCAGGTGTGGGGTGTGGACTCCACACTGAGGTGTGAAGAGCCAGGGTGGGATTTAAGATTACAAACCTTGGATCCATGTCACAATAGAGGTGCGAACGAGGAGATGAGTCTCAGAGGAGTGTGAAAAAGAGGGGAATAAAAGACAGGCAACATGGAAGTCCAAATGATGATGGGTCATTGGGAGGTCTGCTGGGAGTAGTGGGGAGGTGAGAAGCACTACATTGAAAGACAGTTTGTTAACACATGGAAGGGTCATAGGGTAAGTTTTTGTTTTTGAAGTATCACCTTTGTGTGAAAAAGGTAACATGAGAAGTCAGTGACAGATTGATGGAAAACTAGAACTGAACCCTAACATGCTGTTGTCTTCAAAGTTGTAATTTGTTTAGTCCACTAATACAGCTTCACGTTGAATGTCAGTTTCAGCACACAGTGGCAGAGTTAGATATGTGCAGGACTGAGGAATCTCTGAGGGTGAATCTTTGTAAATCTTATATATTTGAGCACATCACTGTCAGCTGCAGTTTTCTTAATTGACTTTTTCTTCCAGACTGTTCTGTTAAAAGTGGTAACACTGACTCACAGGAGCTTCATAATTTGCACTCCAAACGTGTGAAAAATACTTGTGGTAATTAGTGAGGACATGAACTCAGACAAAAGACTCAACAAAGGCTGAGTTGAATAAGCTGTTGGGTGAGTTCGTGCATTGAGCAGCTCCTGTGTCAGTCGAGTGGGCAGAAACAAGCGCTGCAGAGCAGACTGAACCAGTTATAATGAAGAGTTGAATATAAGCATGAAGTGGGAAACAACATGAAACAACATAATATGATACATTTATATACTAATGTCCACATTTTCTAAAATTGCCCTCCATCTGTAAAATTGATGTTCAAAATAATGTCTCTGTCCTTAATTATTTCTAATAACTAATATCAGGGGCTGCAGGTTAAACAGTTATCAACATGCTATGTCACACCTCTTTATTGCAACAGTTGTCAAGATTGCTTGGGTTGCTCCTGCACAATCAAAACCCCCTTACACAAATTAACTCAGAATGTAACTTCAGGACATCCAGATCATGATGTTTTTCAAACTTCCAATTTTCTGTTTGTGGTTTAAAATCAACACCATACGTATGTCGACATCTTTACAGTAAAGGCATATAAACTCAGCTCAAGGTGAATGTTCAGATTAATTCAACCTGACATTTTATCAGGAGGCCTACAGGAAAAAGACTGCTAAGTTTGAGTAAACCAATTCTAACATTTATATTCACACATGTTCCCCACCTGCATGTTGCAAGGAATTGTTCAGGACTGCAACAACATGATTAACAGGTTCTTAAATCCTCTCCAAATGACTTTGTGTTCCCACTATTTGAATTTAATGGATGTGATGATGGAAAGGAATCCTCTACCCCCCGCTGGGATTACTCTAAAGAAGCTACTTCTGGCTGCCCAGCTTGACCTCAAAGAAGATCCCTTTGTTGGAAGCCATGTGATCATTCTTTGGCTGTCCTCAGCTGCAGGTGGTCAGGAGCTCCCTGCTGAGTGCTGGAGAATCCCAGAGTCAGCACATTAGCCTGTGAAAGGGAGCAGATTAGGCAAGCAGGGAGGGCTGGAGGGAAAAAAGCCCAGCACCCTCCCTTGAGTCACTTGCCCACTGACAGCCGCTGATTTACAGCTGTAAACATGTATGGTTGTTTTACTAAATGATTAGAGCTCAGATTAAAAGCACTGAAAGAATCCAACAGGATGCATTTATTCATTAATTAGTTACAGGAATTCATTTAAGCCTCAGGGATTTAGTTGCTACTGGTAAGTTTTGTCACTAGTTTACAGACTGTTAGCTTTGATTAATTCATGCTGAGATATATATTTACAGTAGCACTGCATTATGTATAAAGGAAAATTCTGATTAATATTCAAAGGAAGATTTCAACCAGTTCATTCAGCAACCTTCAGAGAGGTAATGAGGCAAACCAAACAGTGAGACTAATTTCTCCGAGCAGTTGGACGGAGATAAACAAGCACGACCTTCAATCCAGGCTCCATCAGCAGAGGTAGGGGGCGCGAGGACTGAGGTGGGAGAAGAAAGAAAACTTCACAGCATAGAGGAAGGAAATCAATAGAACTGCTTTTATGTGAACTTCACGGGAAGGAACGACCCAGAAACACTCTCAGAGCTTCATTAGTGATTAAGTTTGCTGTTTTTTCCAGGAGACTGCTACAGATCGCCTATGGGCAAAGTGAAAAGGGCAGAAAGGCAGAGAGGGAAGATGTTTTTATAGTGAAGCCTATTGGCGCTTTACAGTTCATTTCTTCGCCATATGGGACCACTGATATAAAATATGCATGTTAATCCATATGTTGAGTCTTTTGCCATGAATATTTAACATTCACGCCACACTGAGGGATATAAGATGAGGCTTTACATAGTTTAATAACATCCGAGAGGTCCTGAAGTGCAGCGCAAGGCTCTCACTTTCCTCGATTACAACAGGCACCACGATCAATAAATCATCGTTTCTGACAAGTGGAATCAAAAGACAGGAATTTCAAAAGTGAGCTGAAACTAAACAAAAAAAAAAACTATGTGGCCACCTGGATCAAAAAAGAAAGAAAGAACAAAGCCACCATGGGGGGAAGTATTGATCCAGTGCCACAGAGAGGTGTGGGGAGTTCACATGCACGTGAATCTGATCTGTGCATTCGTAGTTTGGCGGGACAGATGCTGGGGTTATTTGGAGGCTGAGGTGACGGGGTCAAAATCATCACAGCTGTGGAGTTTATATCCGAAGGTTGTATCTTTTGTTCATGCGTCTTTTCAACTCAACGTGGGGCATGGACTTTATGCTACAAAAGCTTTAATTTTTCACGTGAAATGACTTAGAATTTGAACAGGAGTTGAATACCTTGAGGATGTTATTTGTGGGAGATAGATTTTGCTTGATTTTCATTATCTAAATTCTCTCCCACTTGAAAGGGGACCCTTCCCCTCCATTAATAATTGACTTCTTATTACTTATCCCCCCTCGTTGTGGCAGCGACGTGCTTTGATGTGGGCAGTGTTGTGTTCTTTTATCAGCACCAGGCAACGTATTGATCGCCGGGGCAGATAGGAGCACTATCAAAGGGATTCCTCGTGGGGCAGTCAACACCCGGTCACCTCATACTCCTGGAATGTGGTCAAGAAGAAGCGATGTAACTCACTCTCGCTATCACATCTCTACGCATCTCTCTGCCTCTTTTTCGTTTCCTCCCGTCTGAACACCGAGGCTCAATATTCACAAAGAAAAACAAAGCTGCTGTAATGACATCATCCGAAAGATGAAGGAGCAGAAGGGGGGTTCCACCTAAAGAACCTGCTCAGTCTCATGTTCAGTGCGGCGGATGATGATCTCATTCATAAAGCTCATTACGGCTCACTGGAGATGCTTATCGTCAGCTGAGAAACAAACAACTACTAACACAATGTAAACATGTTAGATTATATTAGGATTTAGTGTGTGTGAAAATGATAGGATTCTTGAAAACAATGTGAAAAGAATGTTGGATTTGGATGCACTTGGATTGACTTCACACCACAGCACCAATAAGCATAAATGAAGCCAATAATTCCCATGTGTGCCTTGGGAAAAGTGCTGGAGCGTGTTTTCAGGGATGATAAACACCATTTATGCACGTGCAAGGGATTATAATTTCAAGAGATTTATATAATCCACACATATTGGCAAACACTGAAATCCTTTGTTTATTCTCTCCCGCCTAAATAAATTTCACATGTTTAAGTCCCTCCTGCAGTTACATTGATTGTTATTCGACACTCAGAAACCAATCATCCAAAGCACTCACAATAAAACACAGAGCGCAGTCCTAATGAGCATATCCTATTTAACTGAACAGAAAGACATTTTCACTGGTGGACACTTAGAGACCATTAGCAGCAGTAGTGTAAGAGCCGAGAGCCTCTCCATCATCAATATCCCATAAGTGGAGGGCACTGCATGTTCGCCGCCGAGGGCCCGGCCTTCATGTTGAATACCTCCAAGCCGCTGCAGTTTGTTGTTGATGACTCGTCCAGCCTGACTGACAGCACTTTTGTTTTCCACGGATTAGCCAATCTTACTTCATCACCGTCCATGAGGGGGTTCACGTAACACTGCCTGGAGGTCACTACACCCATGTGACCCCCTGGCTTGTCTGCTGGCTGCCTCAGTGACAGGACGTCCACCGTCCAGACCGAGCCTAGACAGTGGACGGCTTGACCCCCCCACCACCACCACACATACATGCACACTTGGCACACTCTCAGACCAGAGTGTAAATTTTTAATGGAATATACATTAAGGAGCATTCATGGGGCTGATACACGATGTTTCTCAGCAGCTAATATTTCAGCAGACTGTGTATCAGATCAGGACTGACTGATTGATTTTCTAACAGGCTGCTTTTCTTGGATGAATAATTCAGGGTTATAGCTTGTGACACCTTCAGAATATTCTGTTACACGCTTATTATCACAGGGTTTGGTTTGTTTTCTTGAAATAATATCACAACATGGTCAGATTTGTGAGAAAATAAGCTTTGATCAAATGACAGAGGAATCCGCCTCTGTGCATTATTCAGGTTATTCTTTTTTCTAAGTAGCTGCTTCATTTAGTTGTGGATCTGCATTTACATATACATGTTTCTCTGAGCAGTCTCTAGAGAGATCTGTCTGTTGAAGACTTTCCCTCTTGGCCCGCTGTCTGTGATGAGAAATGAGAGACGGCAGTGTCTGAGGTCACACACTGATTACTTGTCCCCACACGGGGTCGAATGACTCTTAAGTGTTTTGTTTACACTTTTACAAACCCAACTAGGCTCTGACCCAAGTATAGTGAAGCCAAGACAGTCCCTCCTAAAAAATACATCGAGTTCCCACATTTTCTGTGGTCCTATGAAAAAAAATACCATTTTAACGCTGCTGTCATCTCCCTCTGGAGTCATGCACAGTGTGGGAAGCTCTTGTGCTAATGTTGTACTGACTTGTTCAACATTTGCAAGGACTGTTAGTCAGGGATCAATTGGTGTAAGATTCAAGATAGTCACTGGGCTATTTTTCTACGTGAAATAACAAGGCTCTGCCAGTGGCAAAAGCTAACTTTCATTCAACTTTGAGCTGTTAGGTAACGCAAAGTTGGTAGGAATTTATATTTAATAATATATTAAATGGTCATTTTTGCTAGAAATCAGAAACAGCCTCATGTAACGCATTGTTCAATGTTAGTGAAAGAGTTATTTGATATATAGTTTTTTATTATGATTTATTAAATTAATTTATTTTGGTTATTGCACTGTCAACATAGGACATAAAAAAAGTGCTCAAGTTTCCAACCTGTATTTTAGTGGAAAATGAATGTAATTTAACATTACAAAATATCTAAAATGGCAGGTGAAGCAGAGCCTAAAGCTTTGATGATAGATTTATTCCTTTATATTATTGCCATATTTTATTGAGTATTAATGAATAAGTGAGAAAGAACATTCTGGCGAACAGAAAAAGGTTTTGAGGCAGCTTCATCGCGGGCACAAAGATTGAACTGGTAATGCAGTGTTGGTATGATATCAACCTCATCATCCTACTGGCTTGTGTTAAACTTTCCTTTTACCTGATGTGTTCACTATCAGCTCATCCAAACATCAAACTGACATTTACTTGGGATCCTTGCAGGAAAAAGTCTGGGCAAAGTCAGGGTGAATAATTTGGCTATTTGCGTTCACACATGCAGCCCACCTAGAAAATTTGGATAATTTTCAGGACCTAGTGCACGTATGAAAACAGCTAATAGTGTTAAAGTACATTTTTATTATTTTCATTAATGTAAAGCTTTAATATCAGAAAGTGTCTCTGGTTTCAGTAGTAATGGTTTAAGTTGGTTTAAACAATAACTGTGCATTAACTTATTTTCATACCCAGATTCACGGGGGAAAAAATCAGTCACAAGGGTCCAGATTTATCTGTTGATTCACAGCTTGGAGTAAGAGGATATCGCAGTGTTGTTTTTTTGTTTAATAGCTCCTGCATCTTTCAGGAGCATCTCCAGTTTCAGCTGGCTAGCGTCCTAGAACTGGACGAACAAGTGCTGGATGATTATCCGCACTAGTGTTAACTACAAATTGCACAAACTGGCTTTGAAAGGACTTGCTGAAGTACATCAGATTCAATAACTGGCTGCTTAACTGCAATGACAACCTACCTGTACAAATACATGCAAATAAAGACCACTTGACAGACAAGTAAACATGTACGTGATTGCTTATCATGAAACTGTCGCCCTTGCATGATAAGTGTAGAGCGTGACTTTGTAGATTCTGTTTCACCTGCATGACAACAACAAGGACAGGTGGCCTGAGCAGACCAAAGTCATATTTGATGTCCAACATCAGACTGCTTACACCTATGGAGAGGAGTGTGACATCATTATGACTCTTAAGCTGATAACCCAGCAACAAACCAGCAGTTGTTGTGAGCATAAAGGATTAGCCCTGCGTTTGCGTTTGCTGCTCTTTGAACCAGAAAACTCTGAAAAGAAAACGATCTCACATGAAAGGAGCGAGTTGCTGAGAAAGCACAGTATTGGGGCGCTACCTTTCATCAAAGAGTTTGAGTCACTTCAAGAGCAGGAAAATCTTTCTAATGCCCATTGATGGGGGGCGTTCATGTGTCTCTGCAGGTGACGGTTTTGTGTGTGCATGTGTGTGTGTGAGATTTTCTTTACTGTGTTAGCCGTGTCTGTCTGGCGTATCAGGTAAGGTCTCTGTCTCCTTCCTACATTGTTTGCGGATAATGAGGAGTGATTAAATATGAATGCTAAGTGTTTGGTGGCTGCAGCCCAAAGCTGAAACTGGATCCAGTCAGGCCTACAGGCAGCATAATTAGTAGCTGCTGATAGATGCCATTAACTGTGCTTTTCAACACACTGCTTGCAGGCCTCTAAGCTGGACCTCCACACTGACGCAGCATGCTGCCCTTGAGTCATGCACAGTTAATTAAGCAGGAAATAAATAAATCTTGATACAGATTTGCTGGTTCTGTCCTGTTTTGATTCTTATCAGATGTATTTAAATAGTTTAATGATCAACTGTGATTAAATATTTAGCTATTTATTTCATTATTTAAAATCTCTTTTTGTTATTACCTCTGGGGATTTCGTGTTGAAAGCATGATGAAACCCTGCAGAAAACACCATAAGCATTTCAAAGCATTGAAGGACCAGTGTGATGCCTTTAATGGTGAAAAAAAAATCCCTTTGTGCCCACTTGAAGGGCTGTGTTTGGTTTTGAGGGCGCTTTAGATTGTCACAACCCTGGTGTGAGATTGACTCATTCAGTCTCCCAGTCTTCATCCTCTTCTTCTCTGCAAGCACGGCTGTGGACACCGCTGTGCCGCATCACTTCAGAGGGATAGACGGAGTCATGTCCACAGCTGTTAGGACATGCCTGCTTTGAGGTGCCGTGGCTTTAATGTGCAGATTAAACAGGGGTGTCTTTGTGAAGCAGGATAACTGGTCAGCTCTCCCACACAGTTTTCCAATCTTATCAACTGTGTGCATGTTTGTGCTGGAGTGTTACTGCCACACATACACACTGATACTCCTCCACAGAGTGAGCAGAGCAGCTTGACACACCAGACAGTCTCATTAAGTGAAGCCCGGAGTTTCAGAGACCACTCCTGCCCACGAGTAGCCAACGGGCAAAATATTTGCGAGACGCGAAGACAGGCTTCTGCCTTGCAATTGATTCTTCTCGCTTGACATGATGAAAGCATCACCTGCAGTCTGAGAAACGCCGGACCTCAGATACAGAGCATCACGCAGAGCTTTGCTACGACGCCTGCAGTGAAGATCAAATGGGGGGCGGTTCAGGAAAGGGTCAGTCTATGTGCTGGTACACATGCCACAACAGTTTCAGCTTCCCTCTTTTCCCACAGAGGAGAGAGAGGCTCAATGAGCTGAGGAATGAAATAAACATGTTCATGCTGCAGACTGTGCATTGACGGGTTAACCTGTGCTTAGCAACATGCAGTCACAACAGGGTCAGCTGGAGGCATTGGATGCACAGGTTAAACAGTCGATAAAGCAAGAATAACGATTCCCTTAACGAGATTTTGTAAGAAAAAATCATTGCTATTATACAGCTCAAATTTAAGGCCCAAGCAGACATTGCCTGTTCTGCAACATTCAATTTGAACCACATTTCTGACCTTAAATCTGCACTTTTTTTTGTTACAATTTTTGATGAAAAATCAAACTTTTGAGAAGACAAAAACAACATCCTCAGGCTGATTGTCAGTGCATTAAAAGGTTCACTGTCTCTCTAACAAAACCTGTTTCCCAAAGATAAATGATTGTATGAAAAATGTCACAAATGTATTTTTAATTTATTTTAAGGTCCATATTATTCATGCAAACATCGGGCAATGTCATTTCTATCAAACAGCAGTAAGTAGCACACTTGTTAGGGACTATTTCCAGCATATACATATAGGGGACAGTTTATGTTGGGCTGACTCAAAACAAACTACAGCAGCCATGTTTATGGTAATGTAGAATCATGTCATCATACTCTCTGATGTATTTTTAATAGCTGGTTTACAACAATGGAGGTTTATAGCACAGGGGAATAAGATACATCAGGGTTTGAATTTTGTCCTCAATTGAATGTTTGTTTACAAAATAAGATACATAGCACTGCCGGCCTTCTGCTCTACAGGAAATTTTGGAGTGATGGCGTCCTCGGTCATCGTTCAACAACAGGAAACACAAAGAAGTGGGATGATCCTTACTGTAAGGAACTCCGACACATGATCTCATCCACTAAAACACACCACATTTGGATATTTTTACACCAAACACATTTGGCAGCTTCTGTCTCTATTTCTCTTGAGACTGAGCTTTGTGAAGTGTTGGATTCTCCCCCACAACAACAAAGAGCTCTGTAACTGAGTCACTTTGAGAGTGTGAGGATTGGCTGGTAGTCTGCAGCCAGACAGGGAAGTATGATTACCAGACAGCCTTTACAAAGGTGGCCGTTGGTGGCTGAGCTCTCAGTTACGGCGGTCAGATCAGGTGGCGTCGCTTCATAACCGGCCTCACCTTCACAATTTCTAAAAGAGGCCGGGATCAAGCACAAAATTACCCAGCTCGACCTCTCAACACCTGCTGCATCATTCAACCAATCTTCACCTGAGAGGGGCTGTAAGGGGTTAAAGACTGACAGACAAACAAACAAACACAGTTTCACCATTTGTTTGCTCTTCATTTGGATGATATATCTGATTGTGGAGTTGCTTTAAATCACTTATGATATGCCTCACATAACAACTGATGGCTCAGCAATAAGAGGAGGTTTTTTGATCCCCAAACCGTTCTTTGTTTAGTGCCGCTACTAAGATTCAAAATGTGCTCAAGCTTACTTTAGTTTTGCATGATGACTCACTCACAGTGTGTGTGAACATACATCACCTGAATTATTTAAAGCCCCCGTGAGGAGGTTTTGACCGGTTAGCAATCAGATTGAAATCAACAGTGATGCCTCTTTATTGAATGACACATGAAGGACATTTTCTACAATGTTATTTTAAATGTCTGTGATTGGTGTTAGACAAGATGATTTCTTCTCGCTGAAGAGACAACCTTTTTAAACTTTTTTCCACAGCACAAATCCACATTGAGTGATCCATTTCACCATAAAAAGATAGCACGATGAGATTTTTTTCAACAAACACTACTTACTTGGGTGCTGGTTTAGTTCAGTTGATGGAGCACCCATGTATGGAGGCTATAATCCTCGTCACACTAGTCTTTGGATTGATTCCCCGTTCGGACAGGATTTGGTGAATGCCATCCCACACTCTTTCTCCACATTTTCCGCCTCTCTCTTGAGCTGTCTTATTTAAAAAAACTAAATATATTAGTTAATCCAATGATGACAATGAAATAATTACAAAAATAAAGCCTAAAAAATCATCAAAAAAAAACAAAGAAAACGCTACCTATACATGTACAGGAGAAACTCAACAGAGAGATAAGAGGTACTACTTGTCCACAGAGGCTGCCAAAACAACACAGACAGAGAGTTCTTCACAGAAGCTTTAAAATGATAATAATAATCATCACTTTATTTTCCAGATTACCACTGTACTTCATAATGTTCAGTATAAAAAGAACAACAAACATTTCAAATATGAAAATCAAACCTTTCTAAGCTTGTAAATTGACCGCTTACCAAGAAGCAAATATGCAAGGTTTTTCATCTCTAATACCCTTTAATAGAGTCTTATAGTATGACAAGATAACTCTTTGTTTAACACTGTGCTGACAAATTTATCTTAAACTGCACGATACTACACAAAAGATTGTTTTTTTCGGCTCTTTTTTCAATGTTCTTTTTAGATTGCCATGCATCAAATATTTCATGACCACCCTTGTATCATGAATGGAATACTAACCAAATGTAAACCAACAATTAAGGTAATAAATCTCTCACCAGGTCAGGTTTAAGAAAGCATGTCAACATGCATTTCAAAGGACCATTTATGCTAATCTTTCTTGTACCAGTATAGTACAGGCCAATGCATTGCTTGTTGATGAGAAAGATACTGCATAGTGCACACACTACTTGACTTTAAAACAACAACAGATGACTTGGGGGATGATAAGCAACCTAAGGCTATTCTCACAGGGGGTTTAACAGATGCCTTCTTGAATCCATGTGTGTGCGTCCCGGCCTTTGAGCTTCAGAAGCTGTCAAATTCCTCAGACCTGATCTGACTTTGCTGGGAAATTCCCTTAATGCTACCAGAATTACAGGGATGTAAGGGACATAAACACAACATTAACCCGTGTCTTAGGGGTTAGTAGAAGCTGAAATTGACATGAGAAGTACCAGACAGAACAGAGAAGCAAGCTCCCCTTTGTTATCAGGTCACTGCTCCAGTATGATCTCTGCCACTGGGTCAGTGTGCCACACGTCTCATCTAACTGGCTCACAGTCAGGATGCGGTTGCCATGGAACATGTCCAGTTGGAGCAAATAGAGCTCTCTTTTCCAGTTTCCAGGCAGGATTCAAACACAAGAATGTTTTGGTGGAAGACAGACCGTGAGTGTGTGCGTGTGTTTTTCTTATGGATACACATGAGAGGGTGAGATATGAAGAGAGTGAGAATGGGCTTTTGAGGTTACAGGGGAAGTAGGGCATGTGATTGTGCAGCCATGTGTGTTAGTATGCACACGGGTGTGCGCATACATGCTTCTTCTGCAGATGTGTGAGTGTGTATGTGCATGCATCGCTCTCCAGAAACAGCTTTCTGATGTAACACAAACTGATGCCTGCTCTCTCTCTCTCTCTCTCTCTCTCTCTCTCTCTCTCTCTCTCTCTCTCTCTCTCTCTCTCTTTCTCTCTCTCCCAGGGTTCTCAGGCGTCTGTGGGAACTTATTTATGAACACTTGCTTTTCACGATGCAACAACAAGTCGATGACAATGTTGGAGAGACAAAGAAACATTTACAGATACTTGCAAGGTAGGGTATTCTGTTAATGTATCCTTGTTTCATCGAGAGTTTAGAACTGATGAGCGAGACACTTAAAAGATTTATCATGGCTTATATGAGCACAAAGCAATAATTCACATTCCTATAGACATGGTTTAATTAGTTAAGTCAACAATGTGTTGAATATATAATTTATGTTCCTATGTAGCGTAAAGAGCTGCAGTGGATTTACTCACTTTCATTATTCATGTTATTGAGGCCTTTATATGTGTCCCACTGAGAGCTGTCTTATGGCCTCAGTGATTTTGCCAGCTGCTCTCAAATGCTAATACATCATAGCTTAATACATGTTAATGAATAACTTAGCTCTGTTTCCTTAAGATATATGTACCACCATCAATACAGTAAACATGGGTTCTTCATTAATACTTTCTTTCAGGACATACAGTCAAATGCCATGTATTTTTACAGATAGGATGAAACACTGGCATTTTATTTGCAACTTTTATTTTCTGATATTTAAATTTCAATAGTGTGTCTGCGACAATGACCTGTTCCTGTAAGGATCCTCGCTGTCTCTTAAGTAATTACAGGTGTTTCCTCAGTAGCCTCTTAAGCAGGGGGATCTCCTTTGTTTAGCTTGAACACAAAAGGAAGCGGCAGCTAATGCTCCCATATCTTTGCGCCCTTTTGTTGTTTACAGTGCTCACTCATGCAAGAGGTGATCAAGTTTCCAATATCACACTGAGCGAGGAAACCAATCCCCTCTTCCACAGTGCATCTCCACGTCTTTGGAGAGGCCACAGGTGTGCCAAAACCAAGAGGTCCATCTAATTCATGCAGGACAGAAGAGGCAGGGACCCGTGACTTCTCACACTGCTCAGTGGTGGGACGTGATCACAGCTGATGTTCAGGGAGAGAGAAAGAGAGAAAGAGGAGGTGGGGGCAGGGATGAGGATCTGTGAGAGAATGCAGTGGGTCGGCCTCTGCTCCAGCTGTCCAAGGGGTTTATTGATCTGTGATAGTTCAGAGAGGAGGGGGCAGGTCACCAGCAACTGCCCTGCCCATCATTAGAGAGGCAAGAATATAGATAACTGTCAACTATGAAGTGATTGACAGTAAAACAAATACAAAGGCAGAGTATCTTTGAACTGAAAAATGTTTGTGAAATTGGCAAGTTTTAACTATTTTTATGGACCTGCAGTATACCGTAACTTTTGCAAGCCTGTTTGTATTTATAGATGACTGCTACACTTCAATTTGGCCAGACTTTTTTTACTCATACACTGTGTTCCAAATTATTATGCTAATTATATTTCTGTGAATATTTTAAAAAATATGCTAACAGACGTTTTCAAATTTGTTAAGAAGTCAGATAGTGAATATATTTCTTCAGATGTGTGGTTACAATGATGCTTTTCAAAATACGTCAGCTGTTTTTTTAAATAAATGTAGAATCTGCAGAAATGAGTGTGTCAAATTATTATGCAAGTTGTTGATAAGAGCATATAACTTGTAAAAAAATAGGCACCACTTTAAACGTTCTATTGATTGAAAATAGTTATATTTACTATAACTGTATTCAAACTTCAACAAGAACAACAGTTTTCTTTAAATTTGTATACAAAATAAAAGTGTTTTCACAAGTTATATGCTCTTATCACAAACTTGCATAATAATTTGGCACGCTCATTTCTGCAGATTCTGCATTTATTTGAAAATACAGCCAACATACTTTGAAAAGCATCATTGTAACTACACATTTGAAGAAATATATATTTGCTGTCTGACTTCTTAACAAATTTGAAAATTACTGTTGACATGTTTTTGAAAATATTCACAAAACTGCATCTTGCATAATAATTTGGAACACAGTGTAGATCCCCAAACACTTAATGTATTTGCATCTTTTTTGGATGAATGTCAAACATCCCACTGGCTGATTTAAAAAACGTGTTCTTCTTGACTCTTACTGACTAAAAACAGTCTCTGCTGCAGGTGCCAAATATTACTGATGAAGATCTAGACCACATCTAGACCACATCCGGATCTAGGTCATATCCACTTGTTATACAAAAAAGTCTTCACAGTAAGCACACAATTTTGATTAATCCAAAATATAAATGGGTTTTAGATCACTTCTTTAAAAATGCTGTGTAAAACAATAAAAGGGATTGCCCAGTTAAAATTAAGTATGGCATCATTTAAGGGTTGATGTATGGTATAATACATCTCTTGCCTTTAGAGCAGGGGTGTCCAAACTTTTTTCAGGGGCCACATTTGATGTTGTCAGAATACCTCAGGGCCAGTGGCTCCTACTGAGACTTAGGAATCATAAAAGTTATATGTGAAATATTTATTGAATAACAATTATTTTACTTTTTTTTCTCAATAAATCAGTAACTAGGAAGTCCTCAGTTCTCCACAAGCCATGTAAACAATAGCAAACTTTATCTTCTTCTGGGGGAAAATGTTTTTCATTAGGCTCTCGCAATGTGTGAAAAATATTGTCTCATTATTTTCCTATGGCAGGATCACGATCTGGATTTCATCACACTTCTTTTTCATGTTGTTTTTAAGACTTTTCTGACCAGCAGACAACATTTTAAGAACTAAATAATTATTTTCCTGCGTTTTGAAAAAAAAATGTATGCACAAAATTTAGCCTTTTCTGCAAAATTTCATAATTTTGATCTTGACTTGTGTCTTCTTTTGTATCTTTTGAACTTTTAGTGTTCATCAGGAACATTTTCACATCATGATAAAAACATTAATTTGAAAACCTGTCAGCTTTAAGAGTTCTTGTGTTTCTTCTTTATTGCCTTCTTGCAGAATCCCCCGTGCTTCAGCTTTAGACAGGTAGTCCATATTAAGCTTTTTCAGATGTTTCTGGATTGACTTAAGTTTTGTTTGTGCGCTTGAAAGAAAATACAAATGTACAGATGATTCAGAAGGTGATTAATTTCTGTGCTATAAATAACACAATTTAAGATGGAAGCTTGGGGCCACAAATAAATGGTCCTTGGGCCGCGATTGGCCCCCGGGCCGTACTTTGGACACGCCTGCTTTAGAGTCTCACCATATTCTCTCTTAAATATCATTGTGCCTGTAAGACTTCCTGGTGACAGCAGTGCACACGTCTCAGACCAGATGATAGCGTAAAAGCGGTCCCGTGCCGCGGGGAATTTCCCGTCCACGTGTCTGAATACGCGATGGAGGAGGCGGGATGAAAACAAACTCTGTGATTGGTTACAGCAGCGAAATGTAAATGAGTCTTAAAGGGAGGTGTCTTTGCCTCTACTGGAATGCATAGAGTTAGGACGACACAAACACCTTCGTCTTTAAGTGGCGTTTATTTACTAAGTTTCAGACTTTGAGCACCACGCCCCGGTGGCGGAGTCAGTGACGAGCTGACGTCGGCGAAATGAAATCGGCTGGTTGCACTTTTCCTCACAGAATGGAAGAAGTCGGGGAGGTGAAACGGACTAAACTCGCCTGACTTTCAAGGATATTGAACTCGCTTTGCCTTTTTTCTGAGTGTTGGAACCCCATTATAACGAAGCCAACCTCTGTGGTAAGTTCCTTAAAACCTATTTAAAGTCCTTGTCCGGTCGGTGGTCATTTTACACCAGCTTGTTGGCACGCGTAAAGACAAGCGCGTCTGAAGAAGCAACAAACAACGTGCCACTGTTGATGTTTTTTTTTTTACAGCTTCAACCACGTTTCTTTGACATTTGTTGTGCTTTTTCCTCCACGGATTCCTCTTAATGTCACTTTATAACAATATTAAGGGTTACCGTGCGTGTCATTCATACGGCAGAGATTTGAATTGAACCGGCTTTCCCGGTTTACAGAGTCCAGTCGGTGAATGGGCTTTGGACTGCGGTGTGTCACTGTAATTAATGTGTAGTATAAGTCGTTTTCTCCATATATTATAATCATTGTCTCTTTTAAACGTGTTGTTGCATATTGAAAAGTCGTTTCCTCTCCTTTACAAATGAGTCACTCTTTTAAATGTTTTCAAAATCTCGGTAGAAACCTCTCTGACAAACTTTAATAAATAAAACCTTTATTTATTCTCCAAAAGACATTGAGGTTTCCCTAATTTCCAATGTCGTCGAGATCACAGGCACATAAGAAACAACAAACACACACACAATCATTCACAAAGCAACAGATTCATTAAAACAGATACAATTTGAGACACAGTGGTCTGAGATCAGAGTCTTAAAGTCTGCAAATGAGGGAATGGATATCAACTTTTAAAGTCTGTTGGAGGGTATTCCATGATTTAGGGGCATCAATAGAGAATGCCGATCTACCCAGTTCAGTATTGACTCGAGGTGCTTTCAGAATGCAAGGCCGGTGTATTACTATGTGATTTCTGAATTAGTGCAAAATGTCGCGATACAATGACATCTATGCGCTTTGGCTGGTTTTGCGCCTGTGTGGGACTTTGTGCGTAATGTCATAAATGGTGTGATATGAGGATCTTGATGTCGCTACAATGAAACTGTGTCAATAACACAGCTTTCCCCGCCACCCCCACCTCTTCTTCCCGTTTGTTATGGTTCTGCAGTTTTCAGCAGGGGGAGCCACCGTCTGTCACAAACACAGCTGAATACCTGCACTGCATAGTAGCACAGAAAGCATTCTGGTTTTACTGGAAGTTTAGCCGGTGTGTGTGTGTTTTTCTGATCCGTCCATGTTCTTACTCTTTGTTTGTCAAAACAAAGCATTAAGTGGTTTTACAGGCTTTATTGTGCGCACACCGTGTATAGTGAGGTCTTTGCTTTGGACAGGCAAATCTACTTAAATATCCTCCTCGAGGAGCTGGCAAGCTGACAGACCAGGGAAGGGAGAGTGGCTTAGGATTTTCCTCAAAGACTGTCATTACTCTTTTCACTGGACCCTAATTTGGAAGTGTGGTAGTAGTCTAACCCTGCATTACAACTCAGTGGTGACTTGGGGATTTGCTGGTGAAGCAACTTGAATTTCACCCATATTTTCATAACTCCTTGACCCACTATATGATCCAGGGTTAAGTGCAGTGCATTACTGAGCTTGAAGGATATCGTGATAATGCACTTTTATTACTCCTGTCATCTGGCTGAATTTAAATAATTATCTGTGCAATGATATCTGTAATTGTTAACAGGAAAATAACCTGATATTAGTATTATAATAAAAGAATCATGGGACAGTTATTTAAAAAGCTGGGCTCCTGTCCACAGGGCTGCTTAGCACAGAGAAGAGAGATTCTCACTGAACTTAGTCAGCCAAACTCTCCTTTAAGTAAATGAAGCTCAACGGTCTCCTAACCACGGGGAGTCGTGTGGTTTCATCACTGAGATGAACAGAGCCATTTATCTTAATAAGCACTGATCTGTTTGCCACAACTGATGGCAGGCTGCTGGCTCATTTTCTCTTTCCAACTTGTCCTGTGTGGTTTTATTGATTTGAGGGCACTTCTCATAAACTAGACAGGTTGTCTTTAATGATAATGAGAGCAGTGGAGGAATGAATGTATTATGGATGTGTCTGAGATCATCTCATCAGGCCTAATGCCGACTTTTCAAGGTTGCCATCGGTATTGACAGAAACAAGAGGCGACTTTGATTGATAATGTTTCAGAATCAGCTGTTGCAGTAACCCTTCTTCCTCCATTCTGCTAACTTTAAGGCTGCTCATCCCATAGTGCCCCCGTATGGACGATGAGGAGGATGATGTTTTTGAGCCGGACCCCCACTGCTGGCGCACCACATTCCAGGAGATAAAGTGTGAAGATCGGGGCACGCAGACACCTGGCCCGGCCCTGGCACCCAACAACGGCATGCTGCCCTGTGGAGTCGCAGAGGAGCCCAGACCACTCTTCTACGGTGAGACTGATGACGTACTGTGTTTCAAAAGAGAAAAGGGAACACTAGCATGTGCGTGATAACCGGTGTTATAAAACTGAAGCACAGAACTATAATGTGAAACTCACTGTGAGAATTGTTGCCGCGCTGATCTCACCTCTGGCGCCTGATAGTCGTGGTCACAGCGTTTTTTATGGTCTGTATGGAGTGTACCCAGCTGCTTTGCTATTCAAAAGGCGCCAGCCTGGCACTGTGAGTGAAAGGACGTGACAGAAGTGCTTACCTGTGTGTGTGTGTGTGTGTGTGTGTGTGTGTGTGTGTGTGTGTGTGTGTGTGTGTGTGTGTGTGTGTGTGTGTGTGTTTGTGTCATTCCAAAGTAGCTCCTAACCACTGTGAAACCGTGACAGGCGTATTTTCGTAGTCTGAAACTGCTGAATGATTCACCACGATAAAAACACAACGGCAGGAAAAATTGTGGTTAAAGCCAAGGGTTCTGATTGGTTGAAGACACATTGAGCACCACTCTGCTGCTCTTTCTACCTGTTGTATCATCAGCCTAGATATAATCACAGTAAATGAAACAACCGGTCAGTTGTTATTGTACTTTTGTTGTTGACGAAATAATAACTCTCAGGCGTCACACTCTGCAGGCAACGCTGGTTTTCGATTGCACTTCCCAGCAAACTTTGAGCTCGTCGGGGATCAGGAAGAGAGGAGACAAGAAAGCCAGCAGCAGCAGCAAAGCGGGATGGAGCCCCCCCGACAGGAACCTGCGGCCCGCAGTGTGGAGGCCTGCATCGGCCAGAAGCTCCAACTGATAGGAGACCAGTTTCACCGAGAACACCTACAACTGGTGAGGAGGAATTAATGCATCCTGCTGACTGTACAGTTAAAGACTAACACTTCGGCTTCTGGTTTTAAATGCACGTATATGTCCTGTATGTGTCCTTCATGGAGTGTTGCGTGAGGGCAGAACTGTTATACTTGCATAGTTTCCTGACAGTTTTCAATTTTGTTTTATAGAATGATGTAGAAAAACCTCTCTTCTGTCACTACAGTAGATTGAACACTCAAGATGAGCTAACATGCAGTAAAGCCAGGAGGACATACAATAATACAAATCATACTGATACACAAAGAAGGAAAACACCATAAATGTTATTTTCCTTAAAAAAAATTTAGTAGTAAAAAAAGAGAAGAATTAAAACTGATTATTTCTTGTCGAGGAGGTCATTTTCAAAATGATTGCAGCTAATTAGCCAATTAAATGAGTAGCTTTAATTGGTCTGAAATTGGTCTATTTTCTGAATCTTTTCTTCAGATTCAATCTACTATCATCAAGTTTTTTCTCATGGTGTGTGTTTAAAACCGTGCATGTGTTAAGTTACAGTGCAGTCCACACATTAACCGAACCATCCAGTGTTTTATTTGATCTGACAAAGATTTATGTTGTGACTAAAGTTGACTCCCTTTTATTGTGTTTGCCCCATATTTGTTTTGGAGAGACTGTGCTTATGCAGAACTTAGATAGCCCAGCATTTCACCTCCCCGCAACCCCCCCCACCCTCAAGCCAAGGACTCTGCTGAACCAGGGCAGCCCTTCCCCCCACCTCGCCAAGCCCGGGCCCTCCCCCTGCCTCCTCTTCCTGTTTATTTCTCTCTCTCTTTCCCCCTGTTTCCCTGAGTGTGCTTTGGAGGCGAGGATGCCTTGCCTAAAAACAACACACAGCACCGTGGTCAGGGTGACACTGTCTGCTGAGTCTGTGTGCTGGGGGAGTGTTGTACAGCTATGACACACCGTTGTGTCACTTTAAAAAGACACTTAAACTCCTAAAGACCTTTCTGCAAAGTGTGAGTCTCTTGTTGCACAAGTGCTCAACATTCGTAACACATGTTCTTTCACATATAAACACACACATCCGCATGTACTGAAGCATCCAGAAAAAAGCAGAAGTGGCGGGAGAAGGTAAACATGTTGTAACCCGAAGCTCAGCGCGTGAGCCCCGAGGGGGACAGCTGCGGTTCCAGGGAGTCTCCAGTCAGCCCCTTCCCCTCAGCCGCAGGAGACAACCAAATAAGAGGTCTACACAGCCATAGAGAGAGAAGGGGGTGGAGGGGTCATAATGATGGTATAAGCATGTATATAAGGGACAGTGGTTTGGAAGTGAACCTCAAATGATAACGTTACATACATGTTCAGTTGTTTTTAAACCACCTTCTTATACTACAACTATACCTCTTCTATAAGTGCCAGACAGTTTCTTATTTTCTCATACGCTTATCAAGTTAAAGTTATTTTTACCCCGACTGCTTAGAATGAATCATGTATTGTGACAGTGGCAAACGCAAAGCAGGAGACCAGACTGTGAGACAGAAGGATTGCTGTGATGTGTGTGATGTGTGTGATGTGTGTGATGTGTGTGATGTGTGTGTGTGTGTGATGTGTGTTTGTGTGTGTGCGTGTGCATGTGCGTGTGCGTGTGTGTGTATGTGTGTGTGTGTGTGTCTGTGTCTGTGTGTGTCTGTGCAGCTGGGATCTACTGACGCACAACGCGGGCAGGCCTGGGTCAGTGGACGAGGAAGTGGCTTTGCTCTTCTTGCAGGTTGAGTAAACAGCAGGGAGGACAGTCAGAGAGAGAGAACAGCTCTGTGAGGTCACATCCTGAAGCTACAAGTGACGGGACACAGAAACAAAAAGAGATCACACCGCAAAGAGGGATAGAACTTTTACTGCTAATAACTTGCAAACAAAGCAGTCAGGCTGTTGTTGACACTTGTAAGTGAAGTGGAGCATAACTAAGTTTCTGCCAGTGTGTGTGTGTGTGTGTGTGTGTGTGTGTGTGTGTGTGTGTGTGTGTGTGTGTGTGTGTGTGTGTGTGTGTGTGTGTGTGTGTGTGTGTGTGTGTGTGTCTGCTTGTTGAGGCGGGATATTTTTACAGCCCTGATGTATGGGTTTGGATACATGTTTCAATCGCAGACTGTGTTTTTGCTATTTCAGGCTGTGGTTGTGCATTAGATTGTACTTTGTGTGTCCACATGCTTATGAGTGAATGCACCCACACTTGCTTTTTTCTGTCTGCCAGTCAGTACAAAAACTTTCACTCTGTAATAGTGGTTAATGTCTGTCAGTCCTCAGTCCTGTCAGTAGATGATTGCAGTTATTCAGTGCAGACACTTGTCCCTGAGCCCTCTGAGTGCCTCTGACAGTCATCTTCTTGATGGATCTAGGAGCGATGGGGCTGCGAGTGGTCTCCATGGGAGCCCGTGGCCCCTGGCGAAAGGAGGGATTAGGTAGCGATGGAGTGCTGGTGCATGCTGACAGATAAATTGCCCCTCAGTCAGAGTGGTATGGAGGGGACCCTGAAGTCCCCAGAGGAAGGCTGACATTAGCCGGCCTGCCATTTGAGACACGGCAGTAATGACAGCCACAATAGCAGGAAGATGGCCCCAGCCTGCACAGGGCAAGGAGCAGAGTTAGGTTTCATCCCCATGTTTTTTTAAGAGAGACGACTCCTGGTGCTTTTGATTGGAGGTGTTGAAAGCAGGGTTGAATAACGCTGGACTGAGTGTGTGCTCACATGAGATGTTTGTGGCTTTATCTCTTCACTGTTTCACTGAGGGTTGGGTACTCTCTCCTTTCAGCACTTGTAGAGTGGAAATAAAAACATATGAGGCAAGCTTTGGACATTTACTTTTCATTCACTGAGTTGTGATCATTTCTTCCTGTGTTCATGTCTTTTTACCTCACACTGCCCCTGTTTGTTTGTATTTTCCCTCTGCTGCTGCTCTCCTCCCTGATGCGACTAATTCAGAGTTTCTTGCTTTTGCTGCTGGACTGTTTGCTCAAGAGATAAGGCCGAGCTTCTGAGCAGCTGGCTGGACAGACAGCCCGCGTGGGACACTGATAAAGCACATCAGGCGAGTGTCAGAGTGACGACACCGAGCATCTGGCCAGACTCTGCTGATCTATCGCTGGCTAAATTTAGAGCCTGGCTTATTTTGACAGTTGGTGGCGTGACTCATGACTAAGTTGCGACAGGCCTGTGCACACCTCTTTCTCTCGTTCATTTACTTTCTTTATTGCTGTTTGTGGTGAAGTCCCTCTTTGAGCTTTTTGGTCACGGGGCAGGAGAACTCCGTCTCTGAAAGATTGGTTGTTTATGCAGCTTGTAGTCAACACACAAGTGGGGATTTTTTTCGAGTGATAATTCTGAGTTGAGCCATTGTACTCCTGCAGCATTTACTATGAAGTGAAAACTTGGAGCACAAATAGTTATTACTAATATTGAACCACCAGAAAAAAATCCCCTTTGTCTTCTGTAATCCCAGAGTTTTCTCCAGTATGATTTAATATTAAATATTAAAGTCTTAAAGCATGCTGGTGTTTACCAAGTTGAGCCATGCTGGCTCTTAGCCCATCCTCTCTGCACTGCATATAAAAATACTGCCTTTGTTTATATGAGGCAGACATTATGCAATTATTATGTCCCTATCAAAACTTCCCCGGGCAAGATTTAGATATGTCATACTCTCAGAACCAGTTTTATCAAGATTCCCAGCAGGCTTTTCCAAGGTTAGTTTTGTTTTTGCCTCTTTAGTAAGAGTAAAAAGTAAGAGCCACACAGGACACAGGGCACAGGCTGGTTTGAACCTGGCAGAGCTTACGCAATGCCCTGCAATGTTCAACACGGATTGATAAGAGCAAAGACACCCAGAGGCTTATCACAATAACTAGTATCTAGGTCAGAGTTTGGACACCACCTCAACAGTCATGTAAACATGGCACATCTTATCTCTGCCTGTGGATATTTTGAGTTTTGGAAACAATAGTAGCCTGCTGCCAAGAAAAGGCAGCTTGGTGCATTGCTATAAAAAAAAGACCTCCTCAGTTTACAACCTTTATGAACTGAAAATAGCTCCAGAATAATCAGGTGTGCTGGAGTCTGCCTTTCGTCTGCAGATCAGACTACTGTACCCCTCTCGTGCAGATACACGTATTCCAGAGGCTCCCTGCCTCTCATCAAGCGTTCCCTAATCCCATTTGGTGCAATTATCTTATCTCAGCTTCTCAATGGCAGAGATAGAATTATCCCTCTAATCGCACACAATCCAATTGGCTCACAAACCTGAGGGAGTCTTCTTCTGCTGCTCTCTGCCAGAAAGTTAAAAAAATACCTGCCTGTATCAGGAGTGTGTTTATGGCTCTGAATGTCTGTTTGGGATTGTGGAGGGATCCTGCACACAAAGGAAGGCCTCTATAAGACGTATTGTTGGACAGAAGCAGACTGTTGTGAAAATATCTGCGTCGTTCTGGTGTCTGGTTCTGTCTTGCCCTCTGCTCAGTTGACCCTTTTCAGTGAGCTCGCTGTCAATCAGCACACATCACATGTAACACAAACTTCTCTTCACAGTTTGGACTTTGTCACTACTTCCAGAAGTTTGCACTAACTTCTGTGTTTTGTCTTTTTTTTTTCTTGTTTCAGTATCATCGAAACCAAAGGAACCAAGGGCCTCTGTGGTGGCGTCTGGGTGCAGCTCTGCTCAGCCTTCTGTTTGACAGGGGCTTCATCGCTGGAGGAGGTGGAGCAGGACGGAGGTGAGGGGGTCTTCCCTCTAAATCCCTTTTTCTTCATCCCTGAGGAACTGGACTCCTAATGGCACTGTCAAATTTAACACGGGTCTGATTATTTTGGGAGGGACAAAGGAAGCAGAGTAGAAGTCGCCGCGGGACGGAGACAACACATTTTTCTACAAGGCGGAGTGTTTCTTTTTTCTTTTTTTTTTTTCCAAGAAGATGCCATGATCCTCTGAGATTCCTCTTAAGGACAATGTCCATATTTTGGTATACGTGTGGTGAAGTAGTTTTGTACAGTACAATGTTAAATTTTTTGCACTTCAACATGTATCCATCTTTAATGACCTCCGCAGACCCTGGGAATGCCTTATTCAGTGTCTTCTGCCAGAAAGAGTATTGAGAAATCTTGACAGGCAAGATGAGAGGGTCAGGAGATGAGAGGAAACGCGGTGTGAGGTTTTCTTTTCTGGAGTTTTCCAAGCAACCCGGCAAGTTGATTTCCAAAGAGGCCACTTCTCAGAACAAAGCATTTTGCACCTCACCTCAATGGAACATTTTATTTTTCTTTAACTCTTTTTTTTGTTTTCTTACTCCTCAATTTCTTTGGTATGGTTTTTAAGTTTGAACACGGTCCCTGAGTATCATTCAAAAACATTTGGAGAAAAGTGAAGTCCTTATATATGCGCAAAAGTCTGCACACCTTGACTTGTAATCTAAATGTCTTTTTGAATCAGCACAGATGTTTCGAGCCAAGCTTTTCTGCAGTCAGATGCTTCATGTAGAACAATCAGAACATCTTGATCGCTCAAGAATATCTGTGTTGAGCGCTAAATTCAGTCCGTTTAATCAGATATAAATTAATTAGTAACCGTGGAATTGTCTAACAAAATTCAAATGATAAAATTCCCACAATCTTAAAGTTTTTTTGACTACATTCAAACTCAAAAAGAGACAACTTTATTGACTTTAACTGACTGTAGTATCAGTATTATACTGTTTTACAATTATCCTGTGATGATAGGACTTCACTGAGTCACATCACTTTAAGGATCTTATGACACAGATTCTGTTATTAGTGTTTTTCTTATGGAGTATTGGTCAAAGGTATTAATGGATCTTGTGTGAGACTTTGAAAATAAGTCACACACATGAGAAGATATTTAGATTCAAGTATGTTGTGCTGACTCTCACGTCGAATTGTAAACTATCATGATCTAACGATACTATCTGGTTGAGTTTACAGCATTGATACTCCACTTCCCAAATTCCCCTTCAGATCCCACCTCCCTTTGTGTTTTAGATGTGTTTGTTTCATGTGATTGTTTTCAGACCTCCATGCCCTTGAAGTGGAACTGTGGATCCACTGTTTTTGCACTAGACCTCATCAACCCTTCAAGAGTTCAGACAGTTACCAAGCAAACCTCTGACTTTGCATGAAGGTTTCAGTTAAGGCTTATTTTCTTGCCACAACATTTCAGGCATATTCACCTTCATGCCCACGCCACATGTTGAGACGTGACAGACGCAGTTATGAATCTGGATTAGATAGTGGGTTCTGGGAACTTTATGCATTAGTGTTTCAGGATACAGCAGTAACGATAGATCCACGTGCCTCTCCCAGCAAACTGCATAATCAATCTGTGAATCAGATCTTCTCAGGCTACTTTTAGGGGAGTTTTCACATCATTTTATATTCCGGGTGATCTTTCATTGTCTTTGGTGCTCGGATCCACATTTGGGATATTTTTAACATGTATAATCACCATTGACTCAGCAGACAAACGACTAAAAGACAAGAGTGAAAATAACTGTAATTATTGTTGAAATATGAATATGTTTGAAGACACTGTTGAAGATGCTGTTTGTTCTATTTTCCTGACCCAGGCTGACATTTTAACCCACAAAGCAGCACATATCAGGGGTCTGTAATCACTCCATCTTTACAATGTGTCGACTCTCTGGCTTCATAATTAGGGTTTCCTCCCATTTACTTCAAGATGTCTCAGGGACGGACTTTGTGGGCTACTGCTAACCTTGAGAATCTGTTACATGTTGAGAAGAAGAGGAGTGTTTTCACCCCTTCATTTACACTCAGGAGGTATTGTCAAGTCTCTTCTTCTTCACATGTCAGTTCAGAGTTCTTCTTTTCTGCACACACATAAAGGTACAGTTTGACTGAGGAGTGCAAGGCTGCCTTGTTGTCTGTGGTTCTGACGGGGGGCTACTGAGCGTGTAGTTGTAGGCGTGAGGTGCACTGAATGTGGTTGTAGTTAGAGTTTCCTGCGGATCCTGAATGCTGAGCCAGTCCCCGTAGCTCCCCCGTCTCACCACCGGCTCTTGGCTTCCTCTTTGTGCTGCTCCTTTAACACATGGGTATTGTTCATCGGTTCACTTTTTTTTCTTTGTAATTTATTTTGTATCTTCTTATTTATTTTTGTACATTTTTTGCCCATTTCTACTGTATAGATGTGTGTGTGCAATTACTTCTTATTTCCCTTTTTAACTTTGCTCTTGGACTTCTATGTGCTTTAGTTGTTTGAGTCTGTGCAGCAGGTTGGACTGCATTGAACCATTATTTTGTTTTAGGAAACACTCAACCCAAATTCTGCTGTTTTAGCACCACGCATTTGCTGTAGGCTGTTTAGGGATTTGTAGTTATTTTTGGCTCTTTATGAGATCCTGCAGCTGGTACATGTTGTTTTGTAAGGGTTTCAATAATCACTTGTTGCTCAGTGAAATAATACTTTCCAACGAGTCATACTTGTTACTATTGAAACCACTTTAACTAGCATGGTTTCAAAATCCACACTGCTGCAAACTACAAGCTTCCCTTCAACAGTTTACAAGATGGGTGCGATTTTTTAAAAAAGGGTCATATTTGGATAGAGTATTCAAGCCACAAGGTTTTTATTTTTCAATTCAAACTTTTTCACGTTATCATTCATACGGACAAGCATTAAGACCACGTTCAATGAAAGGAAAAACAATCTGAGATACTGAGAATAAAGTTGCATTACTATGAGAATAACATTTTAAGTCCATGATAAAATAGTCGTTATAAGCTATACTAATTGATAAAGTTGTAGTTTTTTTCCCCAGAAAATGGTTGTAACTTGAGGCCATGGTTAGCCTACATGTTATTTGGAAGGTGAATATAATAAGAGCAGCCTGCCACCTCGATGCATATTCTCAAGTACGTGTTTCACTATAATACTGAACTTCAAAAACATTGTGCAGGAAGCTGAGTCAATTCCAGAGCAGAGCAGTCTAAAATCTACCCTTGTAAAATTAACTTTGAATTCTCATAAGTCCACAAATGTGTTCTTCAAATCTCAGATTTTTCTTCCTCAGTGTAGCATCAACACTCATACATTCACTATATGTGCTTTAAAAAAGCAGCAGTTTGCATGAGGTTAATGAGCTCACAGGAAATGACTGTACCGTTATAATGAATGAGTCATCAGTCATCCCACCTGTTGCTTAATGCACACACAGTATCAGACATACCCTCGTATCCCTCCTGGGTCACAGGCCTTTAGTTTTTGTGTTCATTTCTTTAATCTTGATCATTGTGTTGTAATCAATATGCACTGGAAAGTACTTTGTTCCTGTAGATCCCATGGGTCCCTTATCTGTTGTGTGTTCATTTATAGTATATACTCTGGATTGTTCTCTTGTGTCAGACGTATATCTGTGCATCGACCAAGAAGGCTCGATTTGACGGCCTGTTTGATTTATTGTAAAGGGAAACAAGCCGCCTCTGTGCCCTGTGTAATTTTATTAGAATGAGGTTCCCAAGCTTCACTCACCACGTTACATGTGAGAGTGGAGAATCCCTGGAGTGGGACATGTATTTTATGGAAACCGTCAGTGTCTTGAATTTTTGTAGTCCACTTTATATAAATTTGAAGTTTTCTGAGGAAGGTTTTTGATTTTACATTTTTTTAATGATAACATGTCATCATGGTCTTTCTTAACTTTTTGAGATGTATTTTCTTAAGACAAAGGGGTCTGCTTTTGTAAGGACAGTTCATTGCTGTAAGATAATTTTAAATATGAGTAGTGTCCTTTTAGAAGTCCATGAGATCAAGGGCATTTTTGGATACAAAAATGAACTTGCAACATTCCTTGCACATCTCATCATGGTGTATAAACCAAGCAAACCAAACTCAATCATGGTTATGGTTAATTTGGCTCATGAGCTTATTAGCTATGAAAGAATTGCCCTTTTTTCACAGAACAGATAAAGTGTACATGTGTTTGTAAAACCCTGGACTATGCCTTTAACTGCTCAGTTTCTATGAAGTCTTGATTATCACACACTCTCTGTATACCAAGAATATGAGACCCAGCGAAAATGTAGCATTTTTGTAAACATTGACTGTGTGTTTTCGAGACTCTACTGTGCACTCGTTTTGTGTTTATATATATTTTTTGGTTGTTGACATAATATGGAAGTAAAGACAATGTGTTATGTAGTGCAATATGCTGTACATATGGAGCTTTGCTCTACAAATCTTTTTTCTGGATTTTCTTGCTTATTGGTACTTTTTTTCAATAAAATTTTATTGAAGGTGTCAAATTGATCTGAGTGTATTTTTTAATTAGAATAATAAAAAACAGTTTGGTTCACAGGACAAACTTTTAAGATACCTTAGCTCTTTTTCAGACAAACAAGGAAACATCAAAGTTTGAATGTTTTGTACCAACAACAGTCAAAACTTGAAAACAAATTCTGAGAAATGGTGAAAGCTTAACAGGAACAGTCAAGATGATAAGATAAGAAACAGAAATAAATCTCTATAAGTGCAAAATTACAATTAAAACGACTAAACAGCCACTTATGAAGTTTAAATTCCTTCTTTTGAGTCCAAGCTTTTATTTTGAAGGCGCTCCATTGTGAAAAGTAAGGCACTAACGCATGAGCCAAGTGTCTGAGGCTGGCCGGGCGTTTGGCAGAGACTGCCCCCTCACATCCCTTCTGCTAGTGATTAATTTAGTGAAAACAGGACGGCTTCCACTCTTATCTGATAACTGTGGCAGTCTGCCCTGTTGCATGACAACTGAACTTATGTAAAGAGCAAATGAGAAGAGTTACCTCACACTGCATTACTGTTTTTTCCTGGAAGGTTAAGGCCAAAGCTGCTGAGCCTGCAGATTAGTTACACTGCAGCATGGATGCCCTTGAGCCATGGGAGTGATTGATTACTCTTGACACACATAAACATGAAAGTTAAGTCTGTATCGATGTCTGTGCTGTGTGCAGAAGTGCATTCTTACAGAAGCGTTTAAAGAGTTTGTAATCACATGAGTGAAAGATAAGTTTTCATATCAGAAAAATCAGAGTGTTTCTGCACTTTTCTTGCAGTGTGTTGTAAGTCACACCTTGGATTTTGTTGCTCTTTTGTTCAACAGAGCAGACGACTTATACTCACCTCCCTCGGGGCTGACGCGTGGCACCTCTATTGTTATACATGCCAGGTACAGTTTCACACTTCACCCATACCTGACTCACCTGTTTGGCCACTTGCAGTTTAAAGAAGAAAGAAAGTCCCTTGCCTGTGGCCCCCCGACACACACATGCACACAATGAAGTGTGTCAGAGGATGTGGTTTAAACAGAACAACAGCTCCTACCCGAGTCACGGTTGGTTTGGTGTACACAACTGTTCAGTTCTCTTCCCTAATCCTGAACCTCGTGTTTTTAAGCAAACTCTTAATAGAAGCTAATCAACAGTGCTATTTACACAACTGTGAAAACATACAAAGATCGTGTGAGAAAACACATCAGAGATTCTTTTCTTTTTTTAGATATTTTCTTTTATATATTGGTGTCAGTGTGCCAAAGATATCCCCTGCCCCCTTAGCTGTTTACCTCGGCTTCATGGCTCCTAAGTTGTCTTCTATAGGCTCAGCTCTTTAATAGGGAGAGCATTGGCTTTCCCTGGCCCAAACAATGGCTCCTCTGTTCCCCTGGCCTGGCCGCCTGCTGAAAGAGACACCCATTAGAGAAGCGTCTATCTCTAGGGTCAGGCCCAAGGGTCATGCACAAGTACGGCTCTTGTTTATGTCTGCAAAGCCAATCAAAACACGGCAGCCTACACAGTTAACTCCTGCTTGCCTGGCTCTGTGGTAGACTGAGGAGGAGGTTCTGCATGAGCTGAAGTCATAGAGTGCAGCACATTTAACCAAAGCTTCAGTTTGTCTCTCTTACCCTTGTTGTTTTGTGTCACTGACTGAATGAAGTAGCTGCGTGAGAGAGAATAACAGCAAATAAGTGTCGACAGGCTCCTCAGCACCTGCTGCACACCCGCACACTCTGCCCCACAATTGAGGGACCATTTCAAGCGTCTCCTCATTCCTGCAAACATGGGGAATTACCAAATTATCACCTGTGAGCTCTGCCTGGTCATTGAGCTATAAATCAGTGTAGGTTTAATGTGAGGAAAGGAACTTTTGAATTAGTCTGTAACAGAAACACATAGAGCTGTACACAAAACTTGAACCCTGAATGGATTTGTTTTCAGGTTCTGTCACACTGTTCAGGCGGAGACACGTTTCATTGCATATTTCCAACTTCATGTGAAGCAGAACCATCAAACAGAAAGACCAGCAATAAATTCAATGTGCTTATCCTACAGATTGTTACTGATAAACATCGATAACATTACTGTATTGCATTATTTTTTGAGCTGCCAAACATTAAATTGTTTTAATCACAATTAATCAAGGGATTATCCATAGTTAAATTGATTAGCTGCAAATTAATCACACATTTCTATATCTTCTAAAGTTGCCTTAAAGGGATACTTTTCAAGCTTTTAGTACTCTTATCAACATAAGAATGAACACTTGCTTTATTCTTGCGTTTATTTTCATTTAAAGGTGACATATAATGCATAATCGACTTTTTAATGGTTCTCTACCTGAAATATGTGTCCGTGGCATGTCTACAAACCCCCCAAAAATGAAAAAAATCCATTCTGCCCCTGTTTTGATTTCTCCACCTTTCTGTAAACGTGTGCTGAAACGAGCCGTTTCAGTTTTCTGTGTTTTTCATACGTCACAATGTCATCCGGTCTGTAACAGAGGCCAGAGCTCGGAGCTTGTTCAGCCCATAGACTGTATAAAATACAACTCAACTCCTCCTCCGTTTTTCATTCCCTTCACACGTGTGCTAACAAGGAGCTTAGGAGGGAGGCATGCTAGTTGTAGGCTGCCTTAATAAACACAAAGGTCGGTTTTACTCCCCACGTCTGCAGATTTGAAGATCTAGTGGATGATTTTTATTTTTCATGGGAAAGTGCTAGCGCTAGTTAGCATAGCCACATAGCTACATGTCCGTCGCTGTGTGCCAAGACACACGTCAACATACTAACAAATAAAACAACAAGAAACACTAAATCTGTGACCAATCGTTCAGAAAGGTCCTGCTGCAGGCGCCTCTCCGTTAGGGTCAGATTCTGGATCAAATTCAGAGGGTTGAAGTAGCACGGGTCTGTGAGAAGCCGTGTATATTCAGCCAACATGTAAACATTAGATCAACGAGCTGGACAGCCGAGACCACATCCACTTCCTGAGGGGGCGTGGTCAGAGAGCTCATTCTCATTTAAAGGCACAGACACAGAAAACAGAGTGTTCTGAGCAGGGCTGAAAAAGAGGGGTTTACAGGCATACCAAAATCTGATTTTGAAGTGTTTTTTTGAGCAATAAACTTTGAAGACATGTTTTGGGGACCTCTTAGACCAATATATATTGATAAAAAAGAGCGTAATATGTCACCTTTAAATAGTTGCTTGGAAAAATCTCATCAGTAGTTTTGAGCTGATAAGACCTCATGTTAGGGATGTAAACAGATTGCAATTCCATATGAGCTATCTATTTTATATAAAACAAAGACATCAAAAACGTATTATTCAAGTTTCTCGACAAAACGTGAATTTAATTTTTTTTTATGTGATGTTTGAACACATCATGATGATGTTTTATTTACCTTCGTCTAATGGTCATTTTTCCGCTCTTGATCATATCATCACGTGTAGGCCTTACCCTATGTCACCTGGTTTAGCTAGCTTACTAGCATCTGTCCTGCCGATTTTAATACAGATTTCAACATTGTATTATACATTTTGATTTTTGGGACTTTACGTCTGGGTGAGATACCAAAGCTGCTGTGAGTGGAGGAAGAGGAGGAGAAGGAAGATGACTTACAGGTGAGGTTGAGTCAGGCTTTTGACCTGCTAGCAAACAGCTGCACCTCGCCTACCAGTATGTAAATGTATAACTGTTAACCTTTATGTTATCTAAACAGTTAGGGTTAGGGTTATGATTAGGGTTAGGGTTATGATTAGGGTTAGGGTTAGGATTAGGGTTAGGGTTGTGATTAGGATTAGGATTAGGGTTAGGGTTAGGGTTATGATTAGGGTTAGGGTTAGGATTAGGGTTAGGGTTGTGATTAGGATTAGGGTTAGGGTTAGGGTTAGGGTTATGATTAGGGTTAGGGTTATGATTAGGGTTAGGGTTATGATTAGGGTTAGGGTTAGGATTAGGGTTAGGGTTAGGGTTAGGGTTGTGATTAGGGTTAGGGTTAGGGTTAGGGTTATGATTAGGGTTAGGGTTAGGGTTAGTGTTAGGATTAGGGTTAGGATTATGATTAGGGTTAGTGTTAGGGTTAGGGTTAGGGTTAGGGTTAGGGTTATGATTAGGGTTAGGGTTAGGGTTATGATTAGGGTTAGGGTTAGGGTTAGGATTAGGGTTAGGGTTAGGGTTGTGATTAGGGTTAGGGTTAGGGTTATGATTAGGGTTAGTGTTAGGATTAGGGTTAGGATTATGATTAGGGTTAGGGTTAGGGTTAGGGTTAGGATTAGGGTTAGAGTTGTGATTAGGGTTAGGGTTAAGGTTAGGGTTAGGGTTAGGATTAGGGTTAGAGTTGTGATTAGGGTTAGGGTTAGGGTTATGATTAGGGTTAGGGTTAGGGTTAGGGTTGTAATTAGTGTTAGGATTAGGGTTAGTGTTGGGATTAGGGTTAGGGTTAGGATTAGGGTTAGGGTAAGGGTTAGTGTTAGGGTTAGGGTTAGGGTTAGGGTTAGGATTAGGGTTAGTGTTTGGTTTAGGGTTAGGATTAGGGCTAGGATTAGGGTTAGGGTTATGATTAGGGTTAGGGTTGGGGTTAGTGTTAGGATTAGGGTTAGGGTTAGGGTTAGGCTTAGGCTTAGGGTTAGGGTTATGATTAGGGTTAGGGTTATGATTAGGGTTAGGGTTATGATTAGGGTTAGGGTTATGATTAGGGTTAGGGTTAGGGTTAGTGTTAGTGGTAGGATTAGGGTTAGGGTTAGGGTTAGGATTAGGGTTAGGGTTAGGGTTAGGGTTAGTGTTTGGTTTAGGGTTAGGATTAGGATTAGGGTTAGGGTTATGATTAGCGTTAGGGTTAGGGTTAGGATTAGGGTTAGGATTTGGGTTAGGATTAGGGTTAGGGTTAGGGTTAGGGTTAGGATTAGGGTTAGGGTTATGATTAGGGTTAGTGTTAGGGTTAGGGTTAGGGTTAGTGTTTGGTTTAGGGTTAGGATTAGGGTTAGGGTTATGATTAGGGTTAGGGTTAGGATTAGCGTTAGGATTTGGGTTAGGGTTAGGGTTAGGGTTAGGTTTAGGGTTAGGATTAGGGCTAGGATTAGGGTTAGGGTTATGATTAGGGTTAGGGTTAGGGTTAGGGTTAGTGTTAGGATTAGGGTTAGTGTTAGGATTAGGATTAGGGTTAGGGTTAGGGTTAGGGGGTTAGGGTTAGGATTAGGGTTAGGTTTAGGGTTATGATTAGGGTTATGATTCGGGTTAGGGTTGGGGTTAGTGTTAGGATTAGGGTTAGGGTTAGGGTAAGGCTTAGGATTAGGGTTAGGGTTAGGGTTATGATTAGGGTTAGGGTTAGGGTTAGGGTTAGGATTAGGGTTATGATTAGGGTTAGGGTTATGGTTAGAACCAGAACCAAATTAATGCAAAGAGAACCAGAACCGAACTCAAGCAAACAGAACCAGGACCAAAGTCAAGCAAACAGAACCAGAACCAAATTCAATCAAACACAACCAGAACCGAACCAGAACCGAACCAGAACCGAACCAGAACCAGAACCAAACTCAAGCAAACAGAACCAGAACCAAAGCAGAACCAAAGCAGAACCGAACCAGAACCGAACCAGAACCGAACCAGAACCGAAACAGAACCAGATCCGAACCAGAACCGGACCAGAACCGGACCAGAACCAGAACTGAAAAAGAACCAGACCAGAACTGGACCAGAACCGAACCAGAACTGGACCAGAGCCAGAACCAAACTCAAGCAAACAGAACCAGAACAAAAATCAAGCAAACAGAACCAGAACCAAACTCATGCTCAATGATTAGGGTTAGGATAGGGTTAGGGTAAGGGTTATGATTAGGGTTAGGGTTAGGGTTAGGGTTAGGGTTAGGATTAGGGTTAGGGTTAGGATTAGGGTTAGGGTTAGGGTTAGGGTTAGGGTTAGGATTAGGGTTAGGGTCAGGGTTAGGGTTAGGATTAGGGTTACGGTTAGGATTAGGGTTAGGGTTAGGATTAGGGTTAGGGTTAGTGTTAGGGTTAGGGTTAGGGTTAGGATTAGGGTTACGGTTAGGATTAGGGTTAGGGTTAGGGTTAGGGTTAGGGTTAGTGTTAGGGTTAGGGTTAGGGTTAGGATTAGGATTAGGGTTAGGATTAGGGTTAGGGTTAGGGTTAGGGTTAGGATTAGGGTTACGGTTAGGATTAGGGTTAGGGTTAGGATTAGGGTTAGGGTAAGGGTTAGTGTTAGGGTTAGGGTTAGGATTAGGGTTAGGGTTAGGATTAGGGTTAGGGTTAGGGTTAGGGTTAGGATTAGGGTTACGGTTAGGATTAGGGTTAGGGTTAGGATTAGGGTTAGGATTAGGGTTAGGGTTAGGATTAGGGTTAGGGTTAGGGTTAGGATTAGGGTTAGGATTAGGGTTAGGGTTAGGATTTGGGTTAGGGTTAGGGTTAGGATTAGGATTAGGGTTAGGGTTAGGGTTAGGATTAGGGTTAGGGTTAGGATTTGGGTTAGGGTTAGGGTTAGGATTAGGGTTAGGGTTAGGGTTAGGATTAGGGTTAGGGTTAGGATTAGGGTTAGGGTTAGGGTTAGGATTAGGGTTAGGGTTAGGATTAGGATTAGGATTAGGTTTAGGGTTAGGATTAGGGTTAGGGTTAGGATTAGGGTTAGGATTTGGGTTAGGGTTAGGGTTAGGGTTAGGGTTAGGATTAGGGTTACGGTTAGGATTAGGGTTAGGGTTAGGGTTAGGGTTAGGATTAGGGTTAGGGTTAGGATTAGGATTAGGATTAGGGTTAGGGTTAGGGATAGGATTAGGGTTAGTGTTAGGATTAGGGTTAAAGTTATGGTTAGGGTTAGTGTTAGGATTAGGGTTAGGATTAGGGTTAGGGTTAGGATTAGGGTTAGGTCTAGGGTTATGATTAGGGTTAGGGTTAGGGTTAGGGTTAGGGTTAGGATTAGGGTTAGGGTTAGGATTAGGGTTAGGTTTAGGGTTATGATTAGGGTTAGGGTTAGGGTTATGGTTATGATTAGGGTTAGGGACTTCATCAGTCAGTCTCAAGTGGGCATTTTGCCCTTGTGTGTGCTTCATTTTTCAGCACCTTGGACTCTCCCGTGGCGTACACTCTACCAGACCAGTGTGGACAAGAACACTTCTTTGAGTGACCTGAGTGATGAACTCAACTCAACTTTATTTATAGAGCACCTTTCATACATATAAACATGCAGCCCAAAGTGCTTCACAAAATAAGAGAGAGACAGAATGGCAGAAACAGCAATGGTAAAATTAAAAAAGGCATTATAAATAAAGTACTTAAAAATAAAATGAAATCAACACAGTAAAATTAATAAAACAAGTAAGAGTGGAAATAAAAGTTTAAAAAAAGGTAGTGTTGACAAGATCAGATGAATACAGGAAATAAAATAGAAAGATGCATAATTAAATAAGATAAATAAATGTTAAAGCAATGATTAAAGTAATAATGCAGTCCAGGGCTAAAAATAAATTACTTCAAATTAAAAGCTAGATTAAAGGTAAATCTTAAGTTTACTTTTAAAAACACCCAGAGAGCTTGCCGTTTTGATGTCCAGAGGCAAAGAGTTCCATAGCTAAGGGGCATAAAAACAGAAAGCTCTCTGGCTGGTGCCTGTGTGAGACACACAAGAAACATTTAAAAGGGAAGCATTCTAGGATCTCAGTGATCGATCTGGAACATAAAATGACAGGAGATCAGTTATTTATGTAGGAGCAAGGCTGTTAAAAGCTTTACAAACAAGTACTTTAAAATCAATTCTAAAAGAAACAGGGAGCCAGTCCAGAGTTTTTCAAAAAGGGGAATTATGTGATTAGTTTTCTTTTTCTGGCAGCAGCGTTTTGAACAAGCTGACGTTTCTTTAGAAACAATCCTCATGACACACTGATGTGTGTTTACACCTATAGCTGTCCACTTGTGGTACGGTCATCCAGGACAGATGTTAAAACCAAGTACAAACATGGCCTTTGTTTTAATGTTTATAGACGCCCAAGATGGGGACAGCATACAACAACTACCTCCAGGCAGAAACCTTGAGCCGAACCAGACGCATCAGTGGACAATTATCTGCCTCTACTGGATAGACCAAGAAAGTGGGATAAAGGAGGACAGAAGGAGAGCATGTCCAGTTCAGGTTAGTTAACCCGAGTGTTGAGTCTGTTGTGGACTGAACACAGTCTCGATCCTCTTGGTGTACATCCTTCAGCTTTATTTCAAAGAGCTGTGGCTCAGGTGGATCTCTGCTGTGCTTTTTCAGAAATGTTCTTCATCTGTAAATAGACACATATATAACATTCAATACAAACTGAAGTCCTTTTAATCACAGTGGAGGAGAAGGAGCGTCACTGTCTCACTCATAGATGTGTTTGAACACTTTCCATTCTTCTGTCTCCGCTCAGTGCAAACATCTGGTGCTCAGGCGGGTAAGTTGTCATGGGAATAAGAAGCTAAGCCAACAGCGTCACATTTCGTTGTGCAGGAAGGGGGAGATGAAGGGGTTCAGCTGGGCATGCTGAGGGCACTGCAAGCATCTCCTAACCCACCACCCCTCCCTCTTTCTGCTATGACTGAACACAGCTGACCTCCTCTGGCAAGGACCCCAACTTTGACCCCCACCTTTTCCTTACTGCTCCACTCCGACCACAGCTGGGAGGAGAGGGTGCAGAAATCAATCTGTTACTGTCTAGGTGATAATCAAACAGCAAAAGTTTTCTCACTTTTAGAACTCTCTGTCTCTGACTTCTTTTTTTAATCTGCTGTGCTCCACCAGCTTTACTTCTCTGTTAAAGCAGAGGTTGGGCAATCACTATAAGCTCTGTGAGTTCCCTTTGTTTACCAAGAGCAACCCAGCAGAGCGCAGTGCTTTGTTGAGCAGCAGTCACTCCCGGCCTCCTCACAGCTGTGACACACACACACACACACACACAGGCACACGCACAGAACTGAAATCTCTGACTCACACACTAGCAGTATCCTGTGGTCAAGGGGGAGGGATATAAACCCTTGCGGCGCAGCACATGAACCTGCTGAACTTGTCCTCTCCGTCTCCTGCTGGCTATTGTTCTCCTCCCTCTACTTTTTCCAACTTTATCTCTTTTCAAAATCTTCACTTATCCGTCCATTTGGACCCAATTAGGAAGGTGCACCCTGTTTGCCTGCATGCAGAGAGCAGCTGTCTCTCTCCATGTGTGAAAATCTATGCACTTGGCATGTAGCAGAGGAAGACACAGGCCTAATTATGATGGGGGATGTCACTCAAAGAGACAGTACATAAACAAACAGGGTCATTGTTGGAAACTAATTGGCGGGGAAAAGGTTCATGTAGCTGGATCAAAATAAGCAGCCACTGTGATTTCCTCGGGACACACGAGGAGCCCTCTGTTGGTGCGCGGTAATGAGAGAAGAGCTCGCCTCATGCCCAGTTTCCAGACGCACTGTCTTCCCAATCACGCACAAAGCTCTGGATAAACCCTCCAAGCTACAGAGGCAGGCTAATTCACGGGGTGCGCATTTCTTCCTTTTACCCAGAAAGTTGGCGTGGCGCCAGAGACGTCAGGCAGGCAGCGTGTCTTGTTAGCACACCTCACCTTGATAACAGGAGTGTGAGGAGAGGGATGAGGCCGAGGTGGAAAAACAACAAGCGCACCAGGGGTGGGGCGCAGGGAGGATGGTGTGTGTGTATGAGTGTGTGTAGGTTTCTGTGCGTGTCGTCGGCTCACGCAATGGCCCTCCTCCAAACAGTAACAACTGCAAAAACATTGGGCTGAGTGTTAAACTCGGAGCAGTTTTTCCGAGCTCATGTTTCACAACAGAGCACCAGGCACTCCCTCCATCTCTCCCTCCTTTTCTTACTCTCTCTGACTTATTTTGCTCCCATCCCCCACTCTTCTACAGTTCTCCCTCACTTTTTTTTCTCGCTTATTGGTGCTGTTTTTCTGCCCTCCCTCTCTATCTTGATTTCTATAACACACACACACACACACACACACACACACACACACACACACACACACACACACACACACACACACACACACACACACACACACAATTTCTCAACCCCCCTTCCTCTTTCCCCCCTCTGTCTTTACATACGTGCTCTCCTTCCCCTCCTCCCCCTCCTGTGCAGGCTCTTGTTGCTGACTGACAGTGCTGATTTACTCCAGGTTTGGCAGCCTGCCAGCTCATCTCAAACAATCGCATGAGCATGAGGGCTGGCCGGCCGAGCCAAGTTTGGTTGGCAATAAACAAAGTCGTAGATTGGCTCCTCTCCTCTCCTGCAATCTTTGAGATCACTTCTAAACTTTAAGAGCATTATTCTTTACGTTTTATCGTTTATGAGTCCCTGGGAGACCCTGCAGGGATTCATACGGCTGCACATTAATTATCCAAATAGCCAAAGTATTTTTTTTACTGTGGCCCTGACTTTAACTTCTGTGTCTATTCCTGTCTCTTTCCTTCTTTCCTCTGTCCTTAATCGTCCCTTGGAGAGGAAAGTCCAGACATTGACCGGCCAGTTCTGCCGTCTCAGCACTGGCCACCCCCGTCCAACTGTCCCCTTCCCTGCGAGCTGATTGGCTAACACAAACGCCCAGAGGACCATGGGTAAACTCTTGAACTCGTACTTCTCAAAGAGAGAACCACCTGGGACTGAGGCTCAGAGAACAAACTCACCCCGGTCGTCTGGTTTCTGGCTGCTCATCATTAACCTGTGGTCACCTCCCTCTCAGCATGGGACGACATGAAAACCCTGTTCAAGACAAACAAAACAACAGATACACACAATCTCACTAATAACTTTGGGGAAATGGGACGTGGATATTTTGTGCGAGGATTATGATGATATCAGTAATGCAGCTGTAATTATATTCCTGTTTTTGAAAACAACAAACTTTTTGTTTACTCTGTTTTGGCACAATGGCTCCATTAAAAAATCGGTGGTTCTGACAGGCGGTCCCAGAAGAGCTGCATCAGGGGAGCACGGTGAAGCAAAAACAAGACAAACCATTCCAGTGAACAGATTTGCTCATAAATAATTCTCTTCCAAGCAGCTGAATGAATTACAAATGCAGACAGAGATGAGGGCGGGCTGGAGAACAAACAATCGGCATAATGTTCAGTCGTGTGCTACATTTGTCTTTGACAAGTCCAGCCCAACACTTAGAGTCGTTTAAACTGCTGCAGCGACGATAAAAATAGCTTTATTCGGATGCTGTTTGCTGTAGAGTAGTTCACCTACAGATACTATCTCAGCCTCCAGCGCTGACCTTAATTCCTTGGTATTTGACTTTGCGCTTCATGCAGAGCTGTGAGCTGCCGCATGCTAACTATATGTGATGTTGTTGACTTGACCCTGTGATGATTACATCGACTCCTGTTAAAGATAATAGGCTTTCTAGTGGTGACCTTCTTGGTGTGAGAAAATAGTTTTTGGTCGAATGCTGCATTCACTCAGGTTCAGGTAGACATGCATGAGCCTCTTTCACTCCTGACATGTTCTTGACTTTATCCATTTTGGCCTCAAGTGGGAAGCTCTTCACCTTGGCTTTATCCAGATGTTTCACAGCCAGCCTTCAGGTAAAATTTTGGCGTGAAATCAGGTGAGCTCATGTGTGAATTCGGCAGCTAGAATTTACGGAGCAATTGGATGCAATTTTGATGTTCAGCGGCGAGTCTCAGCTTGAAACAGTGACTCTGGAAACGTCGTAAATACAGGAAATGCAATGCCAAAGAGCGGACTAATCACAGGTCTTGTGGTCTTGTCGTTTTGACATGTAGTTACATTTTGGAGCAGGTGCACGTCAGGCTTCACACGTAAGCGGCGAGTCTCAGCTTGAAACAGTGACTCTGGAAGCGCCGTAAATACAGGAAATGCAATGCCACTGAGCGGACCAATCACAGGGCTTGTGGTCTTGTCGTTTTGACATGTAGTTACATTTTGGAGCAGGTGCACGTGAGGCTTCACACGTAGGCTTCTGCATCGATAAAGAGCTATGGAGACTAGGGATGGGCAATATTTTTTGATTATTTGAATATTTGTTTGCTTTGTAAAAATCGAAGAGTTACTTTGAAAATTTTCTCATTTTAAAAGTACATCTTTTTCATCGTTTTTACCGGTGCCTGGTTGCAATACGGTATTCCCACCAGACGGTGGCTATAGAGCTTCTTAAAGCTGTTTGCTAACCACATTAAGTAACAGAAGAACAATGCTAGCTGTATTAAATAGCAAGAAGTAAACATATGCGACCGGCCATTTTCTCCTTTTCTGCATCACACACTACTACGCACGTATTCCAGAGACTGAGCATGGCTGTAAAATCTGAACACACACGCTGCGCTGCGTCACAGAAACACAGACGTAAAGATCGAGACAGATGCTGTCAGTGATCTCTACTAGCAGCACCTCTTAATGCTGCTGGTTAACGTGACTGCCACAAAAATGGCCGTAAATGGGACGTGTGTGTGTGTGTGTGTGTGTGTGTGTGTGTGTCAGGGAAGGGGGGGTGATTTGTCCAATAATTGTCGAATAGATGCCATTGTTATCGAATAGTGTTTTGGCTTGAAATGCCCATCCCTAATGCAGACCTTGTTGATTGACGGGTTAACTAGACACCATAGTGGCTGGCACCATCGTAAGCACTAATTACATGAACACGGAGAGTCCACATTCGCACCTGAACACTAGTAGGCAGAGCAGTTTTGTGTCATGTCACATATCATAATTTATGACACTACATTATACATGGGAAAGCATTGTGACTGATTCCAAGTGTATTATGTTTGAGTTGGAGCTGAAAAATGTTGAGGGGACGATGGCGGAGACAGAACATAGGGCTGCTGAAGAGGACTGAAAGCATAGGCCAACCAAGTAGACCAATCAGGGGGCTCAGGGTCTGTGTTTACAATGCGTACTTTCTTTTACAGGCCTTCAGGGGTTTCTTTGATCTCACCTGTGCATTTTTAATGTAAATGTCTCTTTCTGTTTTAGTTTAATCTTGTTTCTCGTGCACAATAAAGAATTAAATTTAAGGTTGGTTACTGGGAACTCAAGTCACTATATATTCCAAGTAAGTTGCCCAAAACTGACACCAAGCACAGTTCTTCTTTCACATTCCATGTAGAAAATGAACTCATCAATAACTTTCAGTTTGTAATAGTAAGCTAGGATTTGTAGGTACAGGCCTTCTTTGAATGACATGACAAGGTGGTGTCTTTCCGTCGTCTCCTGTCTAGTACGTTATGAGTTCAGCATTTATCAACTCCTCCGGCTCAACATCACAGTGCAGCAGCAGCTGTGCCATCCACCGATATTGATGTGAAACTCCTAAAAACCAGCATGTGAAAGTGTCACCCTGATGTACTTTTGCAGCACGCACAAAGAGGAACTCTGCACGGAGACAACAAGCAGACAGAACGAGCAGACTTGTGAGGGTTGTGAGGGTTTCATGTGACTGTGGCTGTGCGCTGCGTTGTGGTGCGGTGAGGTGTGGTAAGATCAGGGCCCTGCCTACCCAACGACTGCGACGCCGGAGAGAGACGGTGGTGAGCCTCGTGGTTGAAGCAGACGGAGTTGTGGCGGCTGAACTTCACCACACGGGGCAAAAGGCAGGCAGGGGCCCTCAACTGTAGCCTGACCACTTTGAAAGCCACCAGCTTGGTGTGTTATTACATCTTATTGAGCATTATAACATGGCTGATCATTTAGGGTTTGACATGCATGGAGCTGCCAGCTTGTCACAATTGCAGTGTAGAGATGTCTGCTGACAGCGAGTCTCCTCCTCTCCTCCCTTCCTCCTCTCCTTCTCTCCTGCACATGTTTGTATAAACTGAGGTTGTTTTGCTGATGTGAAAGCCTCCTGATACTGTTTTCAAGGTTTCCCGGGGAAAACAGCAACAAGCATGATCTGGCTCAAAGAAGATAACATACATGTAAATAACTCCTTGTACACAGTTTTAGTGATAACAAGACCATTGTTGTGGCACACCCTGACCTTTGACAGTTGTCAGCATTTGACAAGATCACAGTCCGTCTGATGAACCCACAGACGTTGGCTCAGGCTTGAAAACAGGAAGAGTTTTCTGTCATCCTCCCTTGTCGTTATCTTACCTCCAGCCTGTCTCCTAATGGGTTTATACTGAAAAATCAACCAGATTAACAGCATTAGGTTTAATAAATCCAGTCATGGGCGTGATAAATACTGGGCTGGGGAATCTAAGCCGTAGCCAATCCCTCCCTGCTGGGCTCTAACATAGGAGCACTGCTATAATCTGGATACCAGCACAGGGATTTCATGCTGGGAAGAAATGACATCAGCTCCAACACTCTGCTGGTGAAGGTGAAAAACAGATGCAATAATGGTGGAGATATTGATGTGAAGCACTAAAGGGATTGTAATGAAATACAAAGACTTTACTCAAGGAAATTCAGACGTCTGTGTGGAACTGGCTTGGGAATAAAACAAGAATTGTCCTCACAGTACAGTATAAATTATAACAATGAATTTATTAAGTTTGTAGCTATGGCAACTTTTTTAAACTATGATAATGTGCTATGGCAATGTGGAGACACAGAAGGTCTTAGAAGGGCTGGTTACCTGATTAAAGCCCTTGTAAGGTTTTTTGACTGGCTATGAAACAAAATGACATTAACTCTGATGCCTCTCTATGACTTACAAAGGCAAATGAGACCATCAACAGTGAGACCGATACTTTCTATATCGTAATTTATAATGCCTGAAAAGGCTGCACATTAACCGAGACCAAGAATGTCCGAGACCAGAGTGCACCGAGACCAAGACAAGACCGAGACCAAGGCAGTCTCGAGTACTACAACACTAGTACAGGGGTTGAATAACTAATTCATTTTAAGATATTAAGTTTACCTGTTTTGCATAGTTTGAAGCCATGCTAACAGCCCACCTCAACTCTGCCTCTTTGCCTCATGTTAGGTAGACTGAAAGATAGGTCGAGTCAGCATTTCTAATATGGCAACCCCTGTCAAAAGGCTTCAGAACAGTGATTCATAAACCAATGGGTGACATCAGAGATTACGCACATGTATTATACAAATTATGATTAATGCGTAGTCATCTCTCAATTTTAGCATGACTAGCCATGTCAAGTATGGTTATAATATGAAAGTGCTCAGCCACAGTTGGTTCTATTCAGATAGGTTTCCTTATTTAACACAGTGTCACAGTGTCACACTGTATCGTTTAGCAGGCCGGTCTCAGACGATTCATTCAAATCCATGGTTCCTTAAAAAAAAAACAGATTTCATGTGAAGGCTGTTCCACCTCAGTAAATAGAGGGCAACCAGGGATGAATGGTGACTGCTCTCATGGGCCCCCACACAATACTGACTCCTACAATGCCTTTAGCTGGCACACAGATTTCAGTAATTAGACTGTGACTGTTGCTGGCAGGGGGCCAGGGTCAGCGCCAGCAGAAGGGGGGGAAAGGCAATGCTCCTATGCACACACAAACACTCACATGCCCAAAGCTGCCCTTGCCATGTTTGCCCCCATAAGCTACAACCCCCTCCTCACTCTGTTCTCTTGTGTCGTGATTTTATGGGTCTGAGTCAGGGTCCCGGGGTTTGTTGGGTTTGTTTACCACTGGGTAGTTTGGGTTTTTTGGGGGGAGGGGTAATTACAATGGTGGGGAAAACAAACAGAGGATGGAGCGAAATGGGACTTGGCCTGTGGTCACATGGGAGCTATTTATTCATTACTGGTCCAATGGGAACATTTGTTTTCTTTGCTTCAGGATGTTTAGCCGAGGAGGTGCAGACAACAAATATAGAGCAGCTCAGTAAATCTGCTGATTCATTAGTAGGCAATGGAAAAAGTGGATTCTTCTTGTCTCATGATACACTTTGCATGAAGGATTACTGCTTCATTTTTGGCTTGTTATTTCAATTTCTTTTTCAACAGATCAGCGTGCAGCAGAGGTGGAGTTGGACAGGAGTGTGTAGAGTTTGGTGCACTGCCTCTCCCCTCTTTTTTACTCTTTTTCCCTCTTCTTCCAGACTACCTCCATGAACTCAGGCTGAACCGCCTTGTCCTGCGGAGGCTTTATGATCTAAGTATCATGGTCAGTCACCCCAAACCAGCGCTGGTTGGCAGAGTGGCGTCGAGCGGTTAGCAACACAAGACAAACTATCCTGATATGATCTTGAACTCTTGAACTGATCACAAATATACAGCAAGAGAGCGGGCAATCCATCTCACTCCGTCTCTCTAAATCTGTCTCTCTATCTCACTTCTTGTCTGTCAGGCTCATGGCAATTAAACTTGGCAGTGAGTTTGTTAGTACAGCAAAAAAAAAAATTCAGGAACCTGTGTGTCTATGTTGTTACAGTGATGTTTCGCTGCAAACAATCACCTTTCGTGATGGTTGTTTTTATGAGTTTGAGCGGTGAGAGTCTGGACATCGTCTTACCCACTCCAGTCCTGCCTGCGCAGCTCAAAGTTTTCCCCAGGGGGGAGGTGCAGGGCGGATGGGGGAGGAAGGGAAGTTGGCAATCCCCTGCTCTCACGCACCCTGTGGATTAGAAACATTAGAAATCACAAGTAGAAAGCAGGGCATAAATACCCTCAGTGCCTGCAGCCCCTCCTCCACCTTGTGTGACCTGGGGGTCATCTGCGCGATGGTGACCTCTACTAACCTACAGCTCCACTCGCAGGGAGCGGGTTGTGGTGTCAGCGGAGTTGTTTACATATGGAGATGGTGCAGAGGAATATAAGCGAGGAAAGTGAGGCTATTAATCAGAAGGACGATTAGGTTAACGTGGAACACTGCAGGCATTGAGCAATTTTAATTTGACATCATAGCCATCCATCTTTTGTAAAACGACTCTGGCTTTCTTTAAAAATATGTCATACAATAATCAGGTTTGCATGTCAGATTTAATCAAACACAATCTTTGGGTTGCTTTCTGACAACAACTGTATCTGATAGTACATTTAAAGTTCAGGTTTTTGTTTATTTCTAGCAAAGTTTTGTGTCTCTTAGTTACTGTGTAATAATCTAAAATTTGCTGATGTTTTATTTTCACTGCCTATTTTCTCCTCCCTCAATCTCCTTTTTCTTTTCCTGCAGCAGAATGTTTGCGTTAGGAGCACAAGCCAAGTTAGTGTTTGCTGCACAACCCCTCATGTTGCAGTGTTTACCAGTGGCTGTATTAATTCAGTGTCATGCTGAATAATGAAAGCTGCAGCAGCTGGGCCTCTGAGAGCAGGAAAACAAGAGACCTTGTCTCCCCTTTTCTGTGGAGCGCTCTCTCTTTTTTCTGTTTTTGTCCCTCTCGACAACTTCTCTCACGTGGTTCTCACACCCCGAAACCTCATGCTTTCAATCACGCCCAGAAGGTTGGAGTATGATACAATGGCTTGTACCAATTCTCTGGAGACTGCAGAGCTAACTCCTGCTCATGTTGCTGCATTCGACAGGGAGTTTTATGTTTGAATTAATGTGATTATCAGCCAGAAATTGCACATTAACGCTGTGTTTAAGAGGATACCCTCTGTGAACTTTTCAGTATTTGCAATCAATGCTCCTCACATATATGTAGAGATGAAGTGCATAATGTGCTGTAATCTGAAATAACCTTTCATGTATCGTTAATGAACATGCTGGTTTGTTAACATGTGACACATGGTTGCCTATATCCACAGCAGTAAGCCTGTTTATTGAGAGAGCATGACTGTTGAGTGTTGATGCCTGAGGACTGAACTCCTAAGAATTATCAATAAAAGGTTAATGACTTGACCTCAGCAGCTCATAGTAAATCGTGCTTGGAAAACCCCCCTCAGAGAGTGGCACTCATCTGCAGCTCAGATTTGCCCTCCTTTACTCACTAACATTCAGTCCGCCTCCAACTAACATCTATCCAACGCCCCATCCCCCGAGTCATCCTCTTTATCAGCTGTGGAGCCACAAACACCTTCACACTGGCTGGTCCACAAGTCGACCTCAATCCTACTGCCCAAAGGCCTGTAAGGATGTCAACCAGAGTTCAGTCTCATACTTAAGCTGTGGTGGTTTACTTATCAAAGAATGAGACAAGTGTGGAACACCTATGAGGTGATGTATTTGTTACCTCGAAGGACTCACTCATCTCTGTAACCATGTATAGTGGGGCAAACAAGTATTTAGTCAGCCACTGATTTTGCAAGTTCTCCCACTTAGAAAGATGAGAGAGGTCTGTAATTTTCATCAGAGGTACACTTCAACTATGAGAGACAAAATGAGAAAAAAAAATCCAGGAAATCACATTGTAGGATTTAAAATAAAAATTATTTGTAAATTATGGTGGAAAATAAGTATTTGGTCACCTACAAACAAGCAAGATTTCTGGCTCTCACAGACCTGTAACTTCTTCTTTAAGAAGCTCTTCTGTCCTCCACTCATTACCTGTATTAATGGCACCTGTTTGAACTCGTTCTCTGTATAAAAGACACCTGTCCGAAGCCTCAAAAAGTCACACTCCAAACTCAACCATGGCCAAGACCAAAGAGCTGTCGAAGGACACCAGGAAGAAAATTGTGGACCTGCACCAGGCTGGGAAGAGTGAATCTACAATAGGCAAGCAGGTTGGTGTGAATAAATCAACTGTGGGAGCAATTGTAAGAAAAAGGAAGACATACAAGACCATTGATGATCTCCCTTGATCTGGGGCCCCACGCAAGATCTCATCCCGTGGGGTCAAAGTGATCATGAGAACGGTGAGCAAACATCCCAGAACAACACGGAAGGACCTGATGAATGACCTGCAGAGAGATGGGACCAAAGTAACGAAGGCTACCATCAGTAACACACTATGCCGAGAGGGACTCAAATCCTGCAGCGCCAGGCGTGTCCCCCTGCTTAAGCCAGTACATGTCCAGGCCCGTCTGAAGTTTGCCAGAGAGCATACGGATGATCCAGAAGAGGATTGGGAGAATATCATGTGGTCAGATGAAACCAATATATAACTTTTTGGTAAAAACTCAACTCGTCGTGTTTGGAGGAAGAATAATGTTGAGTTGCATCCCAAGAACACCATACCTACTGTGAAGCATGGGGGTGGAACCCTCATGCTTTGGGGCTGTTTTTCTGCAAAAGGGACAGGACGACTGATCCGTGTTAAGAGAAGAATGAACGGGGCCATGTACTGTGAGATTTTAAGCCAAAACCTCCTTCCATCGGTGAGAGCATTGAAGATGGAACGTGGCTGGGTCTTCCAGCATGACAATGATCCCAAACACACCGCTCGAGATGCTCTTACCAGCTCTGCTGTCGTTGCCTAGTTTGCCGGACAGGACTTGGCTCCACTTTTCCCTATCAGAGATGGTTGGGACACAGTATCTCCTCAGGCTGCTCTAACATCTTCATCGTGTAACTGTCGTTATTTACCGACTCCAAAGACCAGCCTGAGATGAACTTTTTTGCCATTATGTCAACAGGCAGAGGCATAATATGCCAAACTTCTTTCCATGGATTGATTTGATATGTGTGTGTTAGCAGGTTGTCCCTGGTATCGCTTTAGCTGTTGAGTTTTAATCACCGTTGTTGTCAATCAATTAATCAATCAATTAATCTTTATTTGTATAGCACCAAATGACAACAAAGGTTATCTCAAGACGCTTTTAGAAACACAGCAGGTCTAGACCGTACTCTATGTTAAATTATTAACAAAGATCCAACATCAAGACAGGGTAAGACTCAGTCTTATCTCATCTAAATCCACCATGAGTAGAGCACTTTGCAACATTTAGCTGGTTACAGTGGCGAGGAAAAACTTCCCTTTAACAGGCAGAAACATCAAGCGGAACCAGACTCATGCTAGACAGCCATCCGCCGACCGAGTTGGGGTTGGAAAGAGGGATAGAGGAGATGTGCTGTGGGGTTTTGACCAATCGGAATCAAGTTTTTAAAACAGACAGGAAATAATACCTACTGATTAGTGTCAACATGAGGTAATAATAATAATACGGAAGATTTTTATATACCCCTTAAAACTGGTCATTCAATATTTCATAAGTCATCTACAACACACACATGGCCAGGTTCAATGACTTAAATAGCTGAGGTGACCCCTAACAGACAGCTAGCACCTACCTGTCGCTCACAGTGGCTGTAAACAGGAGCTGATTTTATGTCCCAAGCACCAAAACATCTACCGGTGGCCTGCAGGTCTGTTTGGCATGCTGTAAGCAGTCAGCATGAACAGCAAGAATGAGTGATTGGACCTCTTTAACTACCCGTCATCATATGAGTGTGCGACTGTGGTGGTTTGTTACGATTATTGTGATCACATAGCGACGCTGATGTCTGACTGCAGCCGGTATGACCTGCCTGAAGCAGCTTGGCCATCATCCTCCTCTCCATATGCAGCACAGAAGAGCATCCCCTATTCATTAGAATTAACACAGATTTGCCTTAAAGCATTATGGAATCATCAGTAGAAAGTGGAACATGCTAAGTAATGATTCCAAAATCAATTATTATTGATGAGCAAAAAAAAAAAATCCTGCTTCAGAGTTTGTTTTCTCTTTGAGTTGATCACTAACAAACTTCAATCTGTGGAGAATTAGGGATAAGTGATGTTTTGGTCTGGATGGCTAAGCATCCTGATTATCTCGAGCAGCCGCTGATGCTCTTCTGATTGCACAAATAAAAGATCAGCCGATTAGATTTGCTTGTGATGACAGCTCCTTGCTTGAATTGACAGGCTCTTAATGGTGATTAGTGACTAAACCACATCCAGTGACCTCTTGCCTAAAGCCTTTTCTTCACTGCCTCTACATTTAATCAGAGCATCTGTTTAGTAGAATGACTGTAAAACGCATTATGTCGGTTACCCTGCAGTCTCTCTCTCTTGCTCTGCCTCTTTCATTGTTATCCTTTGGTGAGTCCGACCCTGATCTGCAGAGCTAAACTAAACAAGCTGATGTCTTCCCGCTCGCTTTTACTGGTAGAGGAAGCCAGCAGAGGCTCCGGTCTGAGGTAATGGCACCGCTGAGGTAATTGCACTCTGTAAAACACTAACTGGATGTTTATGTCCAGGTCCAGAGGGAAGTCATTAATGCCATCTTAATTAAGGGCAATAAAGCACTTTTTTTTTTGCCTTTTGGGATTGACTGACCCTGACTTGATCTCTCACTCACCACTTGGGTCAAGTTAGAGCCTTTAGCCTGCTACACGCAGCATCAGGTTTCATCCTCACCTCTGTGTCACGAACTTTCGTACGCAGAAAAGATGATTGCTTTTGTCAGCTCCGTGTTTGTGTAAGCAAACACGCCTGTTATGGCATACTTGTATGATTTTGTGTGTGTGTTTTATGCTGGTTAAGCTTTTATAAACCACTTTCATGCACAAAACACACAAAAAGTCGTGCACACACTCTTGTCTTGACATTTCCATTTCACATTAAAGTGTTGAATGCTGAATTATTCATCAACAGGTCCCCCTGTACTGTTATATGATTAATAATTCTGCACACAATAATAGAGGGAAATTATTAACCTAGACAAGCATTAAAATGAGTTGCTGCAGCCACAGCGGCAGGAAAAACAGGCTGCCAGGGTTAGACCAACACAGTCATACAGTGACTGTAGCTCCAGTGGCTTAGAAAGAATAACACTGTGCCGGTGAGAGAGAGAGAGGGGGGGGGAGCACACATTGATATGAGTAATAGCAAACAGCTGCTCAGCCTGGCTGCTATAAATACACACACACATACACACACATGTGGGACAGGTGTGTGTGTGTGTGTGTGTGCATGTGTCTGTTGTAAATTATAATGTGTTGTAAGCTTCATTTTAGAGATGAAAAGATTGATCGCATTAAAAAGAGGAGAAAATGTTCTGAATTAGCACACCAGGGTCAGCATGGGAGATTGTGTTATAGATTGTGTGGCTCTATTTTTCACGGTGGAGGAATTCTTTTATATATATCTACTCCTTAAATTTTCTAGTAGCTTTCAGAGCTCTGCCACCAAAGTTTTCCAAAGTTGCGTCTTGTTCATGTCCCTCACAGCAGGAAGTTTAACCTTGTGGAATCCTGGCTGGCAGTACTAACATGCTACAGAAGCCACAGCGTAATGTTGACAACATGGTGGCAGATGAAGCAACACAGACTTACACTATGATGACAATTGTCATGTTCATATCAAGCCGGTCTCAAAATATGAAGTCCATGCAGAAGTGTTATAAACTGCAGTTCATTGAGCGTCCACTTGAGGCTGGCTGCAGAAACACTGGAAACCACATACACACCAATTCAAAAAAGATGATCTTTTACAGCATTAATAAACATGTTTACAGCCTGGTTAAAAAAACAGCTTTGGTCGGAAGAGCTCAATTCTCTATCGGCACACACTGTACGGGGGATGATTTTTTTTATAACGCGATTATGAGTTTTGCCCATTTAAGGACATGACGGATATGACTGACAAGCGGGAACACTGTAGTTGTTGGCTAGGAGGCTCAAAGCCCACCTCTTTACCTCACACTAGCTGGACAGAAGTTAGATTGAGTTCAGAATTAAAGTATGGCTCCCGCTGAATATTGGCTTCAAAACAGCGCTTCAGAAACAGATGGGTGACGTCACAGATACTACGTCCATTAATTATGCAGCCTATGGTTTATATATATGCTAGGTGTAAGCAGACAATGATTCTCCTTCAATCTCAGATGGCTTTCTTCATCCCATTTAGTGTCACCACACCAAATTCACACAAGTTGCATGATATAACCATCCCCACCCCCACCCACTTGCTTGCAGTGACCTTTCCATAATATTTCCTGCTGCGTTCTCATATTAGCTAACCCCAACTTTTCAGAAACTTTGCAAGTGAGCTTGCAGGAAAATTTCAGAGAGCACTTTCTTTTACACTATTCCCGGATGAGTTCTACTTACTCTTACCGCTGGCTGTGCGAAAGCCCTCAAAAAATACAATCCCATAATTCCTAGAGGCTGTATTGTCATGAGACGACAGCCACCATCAGACCATGATGCTCCAGATCCAGTAAGTACGGGAACCTTGAGTGGATTTTGTTATGCTGAATTGTTTTTGTAGTTCAATTTAGGCCCATGCATCAACAGTGCATGTTCTGTATCTGTCTTAAGTTCAACGTGTTATATAACTTCGTAGTAGAACTATTGTGCAATGTTTTCATTTGTGGGTATTTGCTCTGTTTTGGCACACATGTATTCTCACATGCTCATGTGATGCAATACATTCCTGCCAATGGTTTCACACTGTTCAACTCCTCTACAGGTGGCTTTCATGCTCTGAGGCGTACTGCTATTTGCTGGTAGCAACATGCTACACTGCTTGCAACTAAAAATGCATGTAAACAAAGCAGGCTTCAGAGCTTTACAGAAAACAGCTTTGCCAGTTTTTTTTATGAGGAAGAAAATGCATTCAGTATGTTTGTTTAGCCTTAAGCTCACACTGTAATGCTTTTTGGTTAGAAACACTGGATGTACAAAAAACAGAAAGAACTGGAATGGATTTAATCTGCAATAAGTCAGACTGAGATCTATCCCATTAGATGCAATGGTGTAAAAAATAGTGTTTCTTTTTGAAGAATGTAGAGTTACACATAATGGAGATACAAGTGTTCTTAACTGCAGCACTAGAGTTTATGCACCCAGAGATACTGTCCCCTGCTGCTTTTTTATTCCACTCAGGCACTTCACGGCTCAAAGACAATCGCTTATAAATGATGTAAACCATTAAAATCTTGGTGTCTAGGACGCAGCTTCATCCCTCTCCGTCTCTTTACGTCCAGCTCTCAGCGGGTACCCTGTTTAAAAAAGGTCCACAGTTCCAGTAACAGGATCTGGAGAGGTACGGGTCCGGACCCCAGGCAGCAAAAACAATCATCTGGCTTTCTACTGGGAGTCAGGAGCCGGCCCTCCGCCAACGATAACAACTCTCTCATCAAGCCAGGATAGAGCGAGGTGAGCAGCAGAGAGCAGCGAGGGGGAGTAGAAGTGTTTATCTCTGCTGCTTTGTGTAGGTGGGTAGGAGCAGTTTTTTTTGCAGATGCTTCACTTGTGGGATCGAGCATCCGAGGGACTCGTGTGACCGCAAAGTTAGACTGGTGACCTTTTGTTCTGTCACATGCACAAACACGCACAGACAAACTGTCAAACAGTAAAAGAAGCAACAGGAGGTACCTCTCTCGGCCACTGCCACCATACTCCAGCACACACAAACACACACAGAGCAGCATCCATGTAGAAACAACAAGTTATATCAGAGACATGACATGACACGACTTATGCTCTTCAGAAACTTTAAATTTGCGTCCTCACATACTATCTCCTAGCGTATCTATCCGTTAATATTTTGGTGGTTACACACTTTAGATTTGCTCAATGGCTGTAGTGACTGTGTAGATTTTGTATTAGAGAAACAGCTCCTTTGTCAGATTGAAACTGGATTTGGAAATTCTCAAGTGAAAAAAAAAAGAAAAAAGAAAAACAAACACAGATGTAAGCAAGCAAACAAATTTAGTGATATCCTGTTTTCTTTAGAATCACCTCACCCAAATGTGTTTTTTGTGTGTGTGTGTGCGTGTGTGTTTTCGTGTGTTCGTGTGTTCGTGTGTGTGCGATTTGGGTCTAACTAAAAGGATTAGGGAGGCCTGTCTTAAATATTCTGTCTGTTTTCCCCTGAGGCCTTCTGGTGAGGACAGATCCCTGCTGGAGACTGACTCTGTCTGCATGAATCACAGCGTGGGCGTGTGCATGTGCTTGTGTGTGTGTGTGTGTGTGTGTGTGTGTGTGTGTGTGTGTGTGTGTGCGTGTGAACTTGTGTGTTTATATGTATCGGACTTTGTTTGTGCCTGCCTGCTTGCTTTGCTGTCCATCTTATCCTGATTCCCCAGACTTTCCTCCCTCCCTCTCTCTCACATCATTATTTTCTGCCTGACAACCACCCACTACCCAAAACATCACTGTGGGCTCCTGGTTATTAAGACTTGGCAAGTTTCCTCTTTTCTTATAATAAAAAGACAATTTCTGGTCCTCACCTCTGATTGGCTGAGTCACATTGGAAGCTGCTTTAAAACACCCACTAATAAACACCTGTGACCACAAAATAGCCACCCACACAGGTGGTTATGTGTCATTGCATGAAACAGTGTTTCACTGCTTTTAACACTTGGAATAATATTTAGTCTATGGGGTCTTGCTACTATGAGGTTTCCCTGATTAGTCACACAAACAGACAGCTGTACAGAGTTTTAAAAATACTTCATTACCCAGGAATTAGTCAGGTCATCACTGTTGTACTTCATTGTCTGATAAAAGCAGATGGAGATAGAAGTGTATAAACTTTGCCCTAGCAGCTTGTTCGTGAATTTAGTATTTAGTGGATGAAATGCTGTAGTTGCTAGTATTTTACCTATTCATTGGTTATTAAAGTGATAGTTCAGCTTTGGGGGGTTGTACAAGGTACTTGGTAGTAAGTGTATTAGCCACAGGTAACGCTGGTTGGTTCTATTGATCTATTTATGGACTCATTTTAAAACAGTCTTACTCTTATACTGATACATAACATGAGATGATTGGCAACAAAACTTTTTTCCTTTTTAATGAATTCTAGTGGCGGCTGTGGCTTTATGGAAAGGTCGGTCATCTGTCAATTTGAAAGTTGCGGGTTTCGATCCCAGGTCCTGCAGTACACACGCTGAAGTGTCCTTGGGTAAGACACTTAAGCCTGGACTGCCTCCAGTGCTGTGCCATCCGTGTGTTGATGGGATTACTCAAAACTGATAGGCTGATGGGCAGCCTCATTCATCAATATGTGATTGTGGGTGATTGGGTGAATGTGGTCAGGAGACAAGAGAAAGGGCTATATAAACACAGTTAATTTTATTACCATTTAGAGCCTGTGTTTGGATCAGATTTTCTATAAAAGCTGAGTCATTACTCTGCACTCACCAGGAAATGTCTATGTTTAGCACTCTGCTGTTAAAGTTTTGCGGTGAGAAGTAAGTTAGCGAGCAGGAGGAGTTTGTTTTTCTTTTCTGTTGAAGTGTTGTTGATGGAGAAACTCTACATCCAGGGCTTTGCTCGGTAAAAGAGCAAAATGGCTATGAACAGGATTTAATGATTATGCTGGCATGTGAATGCTTCACTGCTCTTTGAGGTCACAAGAGATGAAACTGTGCACAATTACACTACTCCAACAGTTAATGAGACAGAGCCCACATCATGGTATCGTGGCTGTGAAGGGTAACATTTAACTGGTGTACGTTATAGTTAATAATTCTATGTAAGTCAATACATGACATCATTGTTCTGCACCCTGCTAAAAGTTGCCTTGAGCAAGGAATAGTAGCATTAAAAAGAAGATCGTTTTAATCAGGAGCCACATCTTTACGACCATGAGTGATGGTGCTTATGGGAAATGCAGTCTTCATCTTTGAAAAACACAATCATCAACTTGCCAAATAACAACAAATATTTGCCAGCAATTAAGAGGCAAAAGTCCAACACTGTCACTATACCAGCATCTTAAATGTTAAAAACAGCAGCTGCCTCTCTTATTGTTTTGTTTTTAATTCCTGTAACGAACTTTCAGTGATGACTTTGTATACCCCTGTGGACAACATCCTAGGTCTTATCTCTTTGTTGATCTTTATAAGTGGTGTAGTAATGTCTATCACTCACTGTGACTCTTTGCGGTGTAAAATGAAGAAGAAAATGTGTCAGCAGGATGCAGTTAATAACTTCTTCACCTGGTCTGATACCAGCAGCAGTCTCTGCATTCAAAACAACTGTCTGGAAACAGTCTGTCTCTTTGCTGGAGGTCTTGAATGCTTTTGTAGCTCATAAATTGGCCTTTTTAATGATACCAGTAACAAGATGAAAACCCCTTACTGGAGCTTTAAAATATTGTTTTATAATGTCTCTTTGGGGTTCTGTTACCTATGTTACATGTCTCACTTCATACAGAATTAAAAAATATAAATCTGTTCATTTCTGAAAACTGTTTATTTTTCATTAAAGGACATTTGAACAAGTTGCAGTCCTATACAAACTCAGTCTCAACCCATTAAGAGGCTGTAAAAAATTCATGCATAATAATATCTTAATGACATGATGCAGAATAGTAACAGTGACAATCAAATCCACATACATCAATGTAGCATTTCCAGTTTGCAGCTTTTAATAGTGAGGGAATATTTGTACAGTGAGCTGTTAGTAATTTTCCGTGAGTAAAGGATCCCCATACTTTTCCTTTCACTGTCAGCTCCTGCATGAGCACAAAGAAAAGTCACCACCATGACTTAGAGATGCACCCTCCTCCCTGTCAAAATGAAGATTTACTGCAGGCTGAAAAGAGCAGTGAGTTTCAAAATAAACATACAGAGCTAACTGTGGATTTCACTCCACTTTGTGTCACTTAATAGCTCTTAGTTGTCTTTAAATCACTGTAAAATACAACCTGTAATGGCTCTTTGTTTGAGTAGTTGAGAAATCCCGACACTGCTGGTGTTGAGGTGATTATTCTGTGAGACAGGCTGCGATGATCGCCACTTGTGTGGATGTCAGGGTTTAAAAGTTCAGCACTCAGACGGATAGCTGTTGAACAAGGTGGCGCTGTGAACAACCTCTGTGGCCAAGTAACCAAAGTATGTGTGTGGATATGTGTACGTGCCAGCATCTCCTTTCATCGCATCTCAGAGTTTTTTTTACAGCACCGATTCTCTGACCTGAAGTTGACTTTGAAGCTACAGTCTTGATGGCGAGGATCACTGGCTTATCATCACACTTCGCACTGCAGATGTTGTCTGATCAGTGCAGTTTACCATGATTCAGCCTGAGTCATACACTGTTTTTAACTCCCTAACTCCACCACAGAAACCATATCAAAGATAGATTTATCAGAATAACCCTCAAAAGGACTGTGTTTTGAGTTAAGATCAGTAAAATGATCAGAGGGTATTCAGTGTAGGAGGGCTGAATTAAAGTTTTGAAGGCACTTCTGGAAGCTGGTGTGGTTTTGAATGAGACAGAGTAACTGTAAAACACCTGCTGTCAGTTTCTGTTTATTTTATGAGGGTCAGGTCACAGTGTTCCAGTAAGGTCCGTTACTGCTCAGTGGATTTGCCACCACAGCAGGGACACATCCTGCTGTCTGAAAAAAGTGTAGTCGTTCAATTGCTGTTATACTCACAATGAAGCCTGGTCTCAGGCAGAGGTACACAGAAACATTTCTTTAGGTTGATGAACTTGGGGGGCATAAACTAGAATAGGTTAGAAAAGAATGTGACCTAACTTCAATCAAAATATTTACAGCACCGAATCACACCCAAAGTTTTTGACATTTTGCAAATAGCTCAGGTCAAGACTGTACATTTTGTTCTGGGAGACTTAACATTTATAGAGGCAACAGTTACAACTGAAAGGTGGCGATATGTAACGGTTGAACAGCGCAGTGTGTGCGTGTATGTGGCACTCCCACTGTGTGTTTAGACTTTCACAGCGCCAGTTATGCAATGTGAAATAACACTGGGACACCTATATTATGTTGCTACGCTGTCAATGTGTGCGTACAATAGGTCAGTAATGGCAGAACTTCATTCAGGTGCTGTTGAGGTATTGCAAAGCGGCTATAGATAGACAGTTATATGCATTGACCAGAGAGGGAGATAAAGCAGGATAAAGGGAGAGACAGAAAGACTGATGATCAGCCTAATGTTTAAATGAAGAACAGGGCTAGTACTTAGAAAATAGTCTAATTAAAGAATCAGCTCTGCAGGTTGGGCCAAAAAGCTAGATGTTCAAGCATTCTTTATCCACTGTAAATCAAGCAAAATGTGCATCCTTCAGGTTGTTTTCCTCTCTTCTTCCTCCTCCTCCTCTGGACCCTACAGTGTCTGCCCCGGCTGTTTTGATTTTGCAGCGGGTGAGTGGCAGCCTCGACCCCACCTGACCCCCCCACCAGCCCGGCTTCTGCTGATGTCAGCGTCTTGCTGCAGATTGGAGCGTGTAGTTTTTAAACAAAAGCCCCAGTCTCGGCCCCCCCGAGGGGCGCTCATCCACTCAGCTGCCTTAAAGGGGCAGTACACCGATTCAACTCGTGGTTGTTTTCTGGTTTTGTCACAGACAATGCCACAGCTTTCCATCTCTGTATCACATGGTTTTTCCTGTGCACTAACATCAGTTAGTTGTGGTGATCGTCACTACTTGTTGCATAAGCGAGAATAATCCTGGGGCGAAACACAACACAAGTGCGTGGTCAGGATATCCTGCCGTGCCCTTGCTTGTCTGAATGAGCTCTCTGTGGAGGAGGAACATTCAGCGTTATGAAACCTGCTCATAACTTGTCCTCTAATCACCGCTGGCTGCCTCCTCTCCAGTCTTAGCAGCACTCATCACAGTCATCAGGTTTATTGGCCTCCTCTTTCTGCAACAGAGCCAGAGTTTAGTAAACATGTGCTTTCATTTGCCTTGGCCCGGACACTCTTATTGAGCATTTTATGGTAAATAATATTGTGAGTGGTTTGCATCTGTTTTTTTGTATTGAAATATTGAATACAGTACAAATGTGCAAGTTCTTTACTGTTTTGTGTGCTTGAACTTTTGTGGGTTTTGCATGCTGCAGTTTGTCTGTGGTCAGCTCACAGTTGGAAAAAATAAAACAGATCCACACACACACACACACACACACATGCAGTGATTCATAACAAACAGCAGTGTGTCATATTTTGCAGTGCGAAAGAAGCAGTGCAGGAGATTCATGCACAGGAGAACAAAAGAATGAATGAGTGAGTGCTCAAAGACAAGATCAGCAATGTAAACGGCCTATACATTCATGCAGCTCACACACACATACACGCAGACACACACTGAAGTCATAGTGCTGGCATGTCGCCTGCACCTGACCCAGCTTTATTGCCCCTGTGTGCCCCCTTTGCCTCTGTATGTGTGTGTGTGTGTGGAGGGCTTGTGTGAACAGCTGGGATGAGGGCTGCAGGCTCCAGAGCGCGGTCATCTAATATCTCCTGGCTGGCCCTGAGGTCTGCAGTCCTGGGGAAACACCATCCATAAAGAGGCTCTTATCTAGACAGGGGCCCCCTTTATATTTTGCTGCTAATAAAACACCACAGAGACTCTTTGACTGTATTCTAATCCCTGCCATATTTTAGATAACAACTCAGGATCAAAAGAGGGAACCATGCAGGGGTTTCACATCTCAATCTTCCTGTTATTTGCATGGTTTAGCTCTTATCCCTCAAATGAAATTACACGTGATAAATCAGTTTTTACACACTGCTCTGCTTCTTGATAAAGAAGGACTCCATTCCACTTTATAGCCTTGATAGTATCACAGTTATTGTTCAAATGCAGAGTGAAGCCCATCAAGCAAAATTAACCTCCACAAACATTCTGACCTTTCAAATTCAGTCAGTCACACGGCCTGATTTAAGGAGCCACCATTTACGTGTAATGTTACTATGACACACATCTCTGTGAGCCACATAAAAAGTCATTATCTAAGACTGGCGCCACTGTCTGCAAAGAACAACACTGCTGACCGTCCCATCATGAGATTCCCATTAGGTTTTAATTAGAACTCTCTGGCTCGGTGCAGATGTATCATAAAATGACAGTGAGGCAGCATCACTGACAGAAGTTTAATTCATTAAAGTGATTATAGTCTTCAAATCAAAGCTCATTTTTGATACTATTTATATCAATTCAGTGTAATTGCATTCAGTAATTTCATCACTATGTAGTATTTACCAGTCCTTCTGGCAGGATCTGCTTCTCATAAAGTGTGTTCCCACGCAAATAGGATTCAGAAATTGACGCATGCACAAATGGTTTTGATGATTAAGTTTCACACACAAATACTCTAACCTGATAGTTTTTACTGCGCCATGCACCAAAAACGAATCAGCTGCCTCTTCCTTGCTTTAAATTTACTATTTGTCATTTTGAAGGAACTGAACTTGAAAAGAAAGCTTTTTTTTTTAATATAGTGCACCAGTGACTCCAGGTGTCTCAAAGTTAGCAAGCGTAAAAATCATTATGGTGCCAACTATAAAGTGTCCATAGCAGCAATATAACAATGTGTGAAAGAGGTTACTTGCTAGCAACAAACCCACAGATGTGTACTACCTGACTGTACAGTTCCACTCATGTAAATGGTCCACCAATCAAAGTGCTTTCACACTACATGTCACATTAACTTATTCACACACGTATTCATACACTGCTAGCATGGCTGCTATGCTAAGTGCCATGTTACCTACCAGTGCAGATCTGACACTCACACTTATATGTTCGTCTCAGGGTAAACTTTGGGGTTCAGTGTCTTGACCAAGTACACTTCAAAACCAAGACTGAATGTGCTGGGTATCTGATTTCACACTTAGATGAGCTTGTGTTATAATGACAACATTTTGAAGACAATCCACGAAATCCACACAGATCTTCAAAAGTGGAATATGCATGCCAGGCCAGTAGTAAGCAATATAACTTTGTAATGACACACCACTAAGGAACACGATGTACTTGAGCTTTTCAACAGAGCAGTGAGTACAAACAGACAAAAATGATGACTAAAATTCACTCGAAAATCAATAACTTAGCGTTAATAAACTCATTACATTCAGTTGCACAAAACATAGCGACATAGTCCACCATTGTTGTTATTGTCCTCCCACTTGCGCATGGCTATTTGGCTAGGAACACAATATGCATGTGCGAATGGGGCTGTGACGTCACAGTTTTCAGAGGATCCCTATTTACATGGTGACAAAACAGGAGGCATTTTCCCAAAGATTCCAATTTTGAATCCAGTTTCTAAAGATAGCATTTTTGGCCGGCCAAAACACTGTTTCCATTGAAGGCTTGGGCCAAATGTAACAATAGTTTAACATTCTCCATTGAATAGGTTTCCAGCCTCTTAATTTTGTTGCATACTGTGGACCAAGCTGCACGTTATCTCTCCGCAGATTTTTTTTTTTTATATGTATATATACAAAACAGACCATCAGCAAAAAGATTGTTAAATACTTGTTGGTCATTTTAAATGCTTGTTCTAGCTGCCACAGGTTCGGTGTCAGACACAGTGATTTATGGAAATCAATATTTGTTTCACAGTTTCCTCTGCAAAGATCCACAGTGAGTGGTTCAGTTGAATGTTTAAATACAGTAGGAGGAATTTTTTCATCAAAAAACATGACTTACACTAGTTCATGACCAGCAAAGAGATAAGAGGTATCACTTTCTCCAAAAGGGGTGCCAACATCAATGAAACTAAAAGTTCCTCACAGAAGCTTTAACTTTTGGAGTGAAAAGCTTGACTCAACACCTTCACACTAACAAACAGATCAAGTTGGTAACTAGCTAGCACACATGTAATGGCACATCACTCACAAAACCCATATTCCCAACAAGTTTGTTAAGACAAAGTTGAAATTTAAGAATTACATATGCCAAGTTACCAAAATCACATCACTGAAAACGCGTGTAGGACTTTATATCATCCATCCGATGTGTAAACAGGCAAACTTTAGCAAAATCATCATAAAAGTTGATATGTCAGCAGTAAGTTTGCGTCTTGTTTCTACTACCCCCAAGTGGCCAAAGAATCTTTTATACTCTGTTATAAAAAGAAGGCTATCTAGAAATGTTCTTCCATCAGTGCAGCCTCTGTCTAATCTGGCATCTGAGTTCCTCCACCGGAGGGTAAGGAGCTGACTTCCATCACAGTGCAGATAAAGTAAGGGGGTTGACACTTGGCCTCATGGTCTCAGACTTGTTTTTCTAGTCTCCAGACCACTTCTGCCTCATATACAATACATAACTCTTCTTCTGTCTCGTCTGCCTCTCTTCCTCCTGGCATCTCTCCAGTGCCTCCAGCCATGTGAACAGTCACAGGAGATGACTCTGTCATCCAGACAAATCTCAGTGGTGGCTGGCCAATTGTTTCTGAACCAAATGAGCTGCTTGTAAAGGAGAAGCTTTCCTTCCCACATTTTCAAGTGTCACAAAGCAAACCTCGCAGTATGAAGGAAATACGAATAGATGTGAATGAAGTTAATGACACACACTTTTAAAAACAGTTTCTCTTTGCTATCTTAATGTTTTGCTGTTGATCTCTGTAATGCTTTACCCTCTGCTGCACCATCAAAGAGGTTCAGGGAAGCAGAAGTTAAGTGTGAGGAAGAGAGCGGATATGAAGGCAGTCTGTTGGGGAAAGGTTACTGCTACAAAATAAAGGAATAAGATTCAAGATAACAAACACGGGTAATAACACCAATCTATTGTTTTTATAGCTAGGCTAAGGGGCATGAATCGTCTCAGTGAAGTGGAACTACAAACACGGGAAGAGAAACCATTTAACTTAACAATAGTTGACATTTTTGTAATCTTTGGATTGTAATGCAAATAAAAAAAGTTGGATAATTCATTAGTTGAAGACTTTATTTTTGGTTTTTGGCACAGTGGGCATGGAAATACTCTTTTTCTAGCCTTAATCCTGCAGCTGTGTTGTTTTATTGGCTCAACAAGCTGCTCTTAAAGCAGCCTGTCACCGTCTGAATACAATTAACATAATAAGCGTCTAATATTGAGAGTCATTACACAGGGGGCTGTTAAATGGCAGAAGTGGTAACCACAATGTGACTCAGCACAGAGAACACACACACACACACACACACACACACACAGAAACACACACACAAATACACACAATCACTAACATAAATACACACAGTGGTAATTAAATCTCCCATCCTTGTACAGTTAGCAGCCATACAGCGTCGTACATGTCCTGACTTGTACCCTGACCTAAGCAGAGGGGGAAGCAGCCTGAGGCTGAATCCACACTTTGATAATTTGGGACTCTAAAAAGCTGCATTGGCTGCAATCTGATGCTCCAGGCAATCATCTGAGCGTGAAGTCATGTAAAATAGGACATAAAATCTTTGATTCTTAAACCACCTTATATGAAAATAAGATCTTGCAAACGTGTGCATGATTGAAATACGCTGTTTTTGAAAGAAGTTTCTGAGCTGGACTTTGTGCTGCCCTCTCCTGCAGCTCCAGCACAATGTAAAACATAAAAGCCAGCCACTTCAGAGAGCCTGTTGAGCTTTCAACTTCAACAAGCGCCTCCTGAGACCCCGACTCGTTGTCAGAGCGCTCAGAACAAAGCACACCATCCACACGGCAGCCGCTAGAAACATCAACCCCTGCAGTATGTGAGCGTGTGGTGGAGAGTGGGGAGGGCTTTCTGCTGTAATGCCCTAGGATTTAGTTTTATAAGGTTGCTGTTTATCCTTGTTTGGCTTATCAACTGACATCGATTGGGGTCGCTGTGTTAGTGTTTGGATGCCGTCACAGACAGCGTGTCAGTCAGAGAGACTAACAAATATTAAGATTTTTGGATTTGGCATGGCCTGCTTTTGGTATCGGGGTGTGGCAAAGAAGAATGAACAAGCCTGCACACATACATAACCTTTGTATATTACATCAATCATTGAAAGCTAACATCATAACAGATAAATATAACTTTGGGGCAAGAAAAAAAGGACGAGTATGCCGTGTGTACACTAAACATAATAAAATCTCCTTTGTTTGATTATCATCATGTCTTATTTGCACTGACTCTATTATACGCTTGGCTGTGAAATGACTGTGGCAAACCCTGAAAGCAAAAATGCCTCAGATGACTGTAAGCACACCTAACTAAACTGATCCATGCTCATTTAATCCAATTTGTCTTTTCTTTTATGTTGTCCTTGGCTTGGATGCAAACACGTCTTCAAAGGGAGAAGCTGACCTCCCTCCATCTAACCCCCCCCCCCCCCACACACACACACACACATATAAACTCTGCGCCTGTAGCCAACATACTTTGTTTTTTTTTCTTAAATCTCCTTGAAGATGGACACATCAAAGACAACCGCTGGCTAGAGTGACCTACTTTGACCACCATGACTGGGAACTTTAAACAAGCACCACTCCAAGGTATGACTCTGCAGGTCACCTGTCTCACCACAGCCTGAGGGGGAGAGAAAGAGAGAGGTAGATCAGCAGGGGGGCTGAGGGTCTATTTTTTCCCTCCTCTCAAACACCTGCAGTGCCGCAATTTCCCTCGCACTCCTCAAGTTCCTGTCCTCCTGTCACTTTTCGACATGTAGCCTTCTTTTCACTCCTTCTCCTCTCCTCGTCCCTCTCTCCTCGCCTCATCTGGGCAGCATTAGCAGGGCAGCTGACACGCACGGCTCTGATTTGCAAGGAGCAATGAGGAGACGTGTTAAGTGTGCCAGTGGAAAATTCTACCCTCAACCTAAAACGGCAAGCCCCGGAGCCAGGCCACAACAACACTGCCACCTGGCTCGGCTATGGTTTGGTTCAGGGGGGGCTGTGGAGGAAGAGCTGTCTGTCCCAGAGGAATGATAAGGAAAGTTAAAGCGAAAGAGAGCAAGACAGGAGACTCTTCCTGCAACACAGAGAGCACTGAGCTGACGGGAGGTGGGTCCTGACCTGTCACTCAGGTTGATGCATTAATCTGTTGACAAGCCCAGCTGCTTCCACAGCTCAAGTCTTCCCAGAGAGCCTCCGTGCAGAGCAAATTGGCCGTCCGCTCCACTCAGTAGCTGCCTGACGCAGATCTATGGGCTTAGCTGTTACCTGAGGCGAGTCAGGGCCAAGAGGCTGAGTCCCTCCCTGCCTGCTCTCCTAAATTATAGCCCTGCCTGGTTCACACTGCCTGAGGCCATGTGTGTGTAGAAATGCAGCAGCTAACTCTGTGCTATACACATAAACACAAGGTACCGACACAGAGATTTGGTCCACTTATCTTTGAACAGTGTGTTCTAGTCCAGCAGCTCCAGCAGCCTTGGACATCTTCGCCTCCAGAAAAAGCTGTGCGCTGTAATTATCCTGTAATATGGCTGCTTCAGTATGCTGCTGTGTATTCCTTTGGGAACAAGCCTAGAGCATTCCCATAAGCTTCACACTTTACTTTCCAACAGCATAACTACAATGTTGCAGTTGGGCAATATATTTTCTTTATGCAGCACAGTATGTAACCGGTTAAACATTTATAACTCTAGAAATTAAATGCAATTCTCTATGCTCTTACTTTGGCGTTTCATCATCATGTTGTCTAATTTCCTGTTTTGTATTAAATTTTAAAAATGGGGCTTTATTTTGGAACAATTTTGATAAGAAAAGCGCAAATAAAACATGAGTGAGGAAAAGAATAAACTATAAATAAATAAATGAACGTAATCTCAGCAACATCACCTGATGGTTTCATGGTGTTACAAGGATGGCGGCCACCATATTTAAAATGAGTCCAACTTTGGGCTTGAGCTAGAAATCAGCAAAGAGATGGTGTTGAGTAACCTCAACCTGTTTGACTAGTTATGCTTCCTTAAAATAAGAACATATGTGTCTGCAGAAGAAGAAGACATCCTGAAATACATCCATTGCACCAATGGTAAATGGATTGTATGTATATATCTCCTCTTTCTGCAAGGCAGGACTCTGTAGGACACTGATTGCAGAGGTTGCTATGTGAAGTGCACATCAGTGCAATCTAATCTCATTCACACACCGCTGGCACAGCCACCAGGGGCAATATGGGGTTGGAAACTTAAGCGCAGAGACAGTGGGATCTGTGATTGAACCACCAACCGTCTGAGAGATGAATGACTCTACCACTGTGCCAAAGCCCCCTAAACAAAACATGTCCATAAGGATCGTGTGGACTTGCACTAATGGAAAATATCAGAGTGAGGAGCTAGAACATGGATGAGTATCCAGAGCAGTTGGGGGTTCAACACCTTGCTCAAGAGCACTTCCGCAGCACCCAGGAAGTGAACTGGCTCCTCTCCAGCCACCAGCTCAATGACCGAACTTGGTCCTACTGGGACTTGAACTTGACACTCCAGTTCCTACGTCCCTCATGACTGAGCTACAGCAGCCCCCATCTTTTTCTACAAATAAAAAAATTGGCCTTTACGAATGGGTTCCAACCAACAGGGTTTCCTTGGTTTTTGGAGTCTGCCTCAAGTGGACAGAGGACCTGCAATTTCTTGTACCGCTGCAGTGGCTCCACTTTTCAATACTAGAGGTTGCTACTTGAGAAAAACCATGCAATCAAAGGTGACAAAGTGAATTGTTTGATGTACTAGTCCCCTTCCCAAAGAGAAAAAAGTTATGGTTCTTTAGGAAAAATGTTGTGTTAGAATATGGGTAAATTTCAAATAACTGAAGTAACTTGTGCTAATGTGTGTTTTAGTTCGTGTAGCGGATGTGATGTCAGTCCAGTGACACCACCAGCTAGGTTGCTTCTGGGCATGGTTGCACTAGTGCAATATGTCAGTGTATTACAGGCCTACAAATCTTACAATAAAGATAAACAGTTACATATTTAAAAGTATTTTTAAAATGTTCATATTTGGCAGAATGCACACATGTAATGTTCATTGGTGGGGAAGGGCTCAGGAAAATATGGCACAAATCTTTTTGGCATGTTGTTGCCAGAGGAAAAAAAAACATCTTGGATGTATGAACAATGCAAGATGCTTCAACAGACTAGCTGAAGCTTAATATCACTAAAATATAAATGTTCTTTGTATACTCTAACTTTTGAAGCTGGACTGATATAAGCTCACCATAGCTCACAGTTAGGCTTAGTTCCTGCCTGAATATTCAGATTCAGATTCAGACAACTTTATTGATCCCAAGAAGGGCAATTCATTCATAGCTTACCATACAACAACCATACAACATTTAAATAACATTTTTAAAATACAACAACCAAAAAAAAAACATTTTATAATGTAGTCATATTTCAATTGAAGAGCAATGATGCCAGACCAGAAATCATTAACATTCTACAACCCCAAAACAGATTAAGGAAAAAAACGCATATTTGGAGAAAAAAAATGTTCCCAGATACTAAGGTGAAGAGTTGGTGAATCATGTTATCCAGGACGAAGAAGTCAAAACTGAAAATGTTTTATTTCAAATTACTTCACTTTGAAAAATGATTACACTTTCACAGTTTTGAATCTCTAAACCTTTCTTTTGTGACATAAATCAAGCCCCAAAACCTGTAAATGAACTGTTACTGTATACATGAGCTAAATGCAGGCGGGGGAGGGAGGACGAGAATACAGAAAGAGACAGAGCAGAAGAAAAAGATGTCACAGAGACAGTAAGAGTGTGTGTGTGTACAGTCAGCAATCTCCTGTTGTCTTTGAAGTTGGTCGAGCAGTGCCCACATGTCCAGCCCCTCTCTGCCAGGAAATTACAACTCCGTCCCCCTGGAGCCCCACTGACTGCTGGGAGAAACACTCTCTGTTTGATGTTCTAAAGAGGGATCCACAATGCATTTTAGCCTTTCATCTCTTCTCCTCGTCTTTTGTCTGTGATTTACCCAGACTCTGGCAAAGTTCACAACATTTCCACAAGTCAAAAGTTACCTTTGGGTGCTTTGTGAAATGAACAGTTTGTAAGACAAAGGAATCAACAGAATCAACAGGAAACACTACACTACTGACTCTGTAATCATCACTGATTCATTTCCATACTTTGTCAAATTATCCTAACACATTTTCCAAATTTTAGAGCTTTAATTTGTAATGCTTCTAATATTAACGGTATATAAAATAACAATCTGAAATCTGTATGTAATGGACAGTGACACCTCAGCTCAGCCCTTTTTTTCTACTGCAACAGAACGCTTTCAGAAAATGTGCAGATAAAGGAATACCTCCTTTAAAAATGCCATACTGTGAAGAAGATGTATTTATTTATCCCTGGGATGATTCAATGTTTTCACTTTGATGTTTAATCATGCTATACACACAAAGGCTGAAATACACACACACACACAAACAGGATCCTGTTGACTTGAATTTATGGAGAGATGACACAGAGAGGGGGCTTGCACCTGGATGGGTGCATTGAGCAGTTGGGGGTTTGGTGCCTTGCTCAAGAGCAGTTCTTCAGTTCCTGGGGAAGTGAACTGGCACCTTTCCAGCTACCTGCCCAATTTTGCAAACTTGATCTGTATCGTGACTTGAACTGGCAACCATCAGGTTCCCAAGTCAAGTCCCTATAGACTGCCTTCCCACTTGAAAGAGAGATCCCAAGATACAATGTTCAAACATATAAATCTGCATACATACAAAAATGCACACATACATTATTCTGGAATTGCAGGGAAATGTAAGGGCATCATTCATATAAAACAGGGGACCACATTGCACAAAATTGCATAAAAAAATCTATTAGGCTGGAGATATACTTGCTGTTAACTAAGGACACGTGAACGCATGATAGCTGGTGCGCAGGGGGGGGAGTGTTGTGTCTTAAATGGGAGAGATGTGTATCTTTGTCCTGAAGTGGCTGTAGTGGTTATGAAGGTGTGAGGTGTCCTTCTGCTGTAGATGCTGCTTAAAGTCTCCAGGTTCTGTCCATTGATATTCCTGATTAATTTAAGGATTTTGTTGAGAGGGTTGAGATGTTGCTCACAGCACCAAACCAGGCTGTAATGTTGAAAGTGACAACTTTGAAACACCTACAGAAGGCTAGTTAGACTGATTGGTGGACCTGCATTTTGCAGTGTCTGCTTAAGAAGAAAAGGCGTTGTTGACATATGGAGAAGATAATTTCACTGTGAGCTTTGAATGTGTACATGAGGACTTCCATTTTAGAAAAAAACTACTTGTCTTGCACACAACTGAAGCTGCTTAGAGTTGTCAGGAGCTCCACCGGGGGCACTACCCACCAAGGCTTGAAGTGTAAAAGTTATGTGATCTCCAGTCGGGTCCTGCCCCTGTTTGAGCCATAACAGGAGCTTAATGAAAAAAAACCTGAGTTACTTACCTACCTAGATATAATGCTCAGAGGACAATGTTCTCACTAGGGACGAACTGTGGTCAATCTTAGGGAAGCAGTTATACACAAGTTTATCCAACACTTCAAGCAAACGAAGAAGATATTTTCTATTTCTCAAAAAATTTTCTTTATTAGAAAATCATTGTTAACACAGAACAAAAAGTGGAAATTGAATCATCTACGGTTTGTGACAAGTACACATAATATGTCTACTGATTAACATCATGTGGTATGAGTAAAAGTCCTTTAAAAACTACCAGAAGGACTCTGTTGCCTTTGTTTTTGAAAGTCACTGGCACATCGTATTGTGTCGGTTTATGACTGAAATGTATTCTCAACTCTGTAACTTATGGCTGTAAGTGTTCTGCTGTCAAAATTATTAACTGACCGTGTTGACCTTGAGGTAGCCAATAACTTAAAAATGCAACACTCCCTTTTTTCTCTTTCACCCTTCTGACAAGTGCAGCTCTCTTTCCCTCACGATCCAACATCTGTCTTCTCTCTGTTGTGGAAGGAGCTTGGCACTGCTTTACTTTGGATCGTGTTCAGTTTCAGATTTTATACCCTAACCAAAAAGAGAAACTGGCTTCTCAGGATTCATGGGCCATCGCTGATGGGTTCATGCAGGCACAAACAGCTGTTTTGTGTTGCCCTCCATTTGCTCTTAGTTTTATTAATCAGCTCTTGGTACACCCTGGTGATCAGTGATAAAGTTACAGTCTTGCGTTTGACTGGGCAAGGAGGGAGAGCACGCACTGCTGGCCCAGCTGGGGGGTGTTTGTCTTCGCACTGAGTCAGATTAATGTTCAACAGGCTGTTGTTTGGCTGAAGGAAAGATTGCCTTTCACCACATCTCTCAGCCCACTGGTGTTCACTACACTCATGAGAGGGAGGGCCAGGTGACAAAATCAACATTCACTGTTTAAACTTTGTTTCTGGTCGACATCCTTTTAGCCAGCCAGGCGAAATAAATAAAAGAGACCATAGCGGATCATGTGATTGTTTTGGTAAAAGGAGACCTTTCATGACAAGACCACAATGTAACCACCACTGTTAACAATTTTTTATTCCACGATGCAGATTTTTCTTATATCAAAGTAACATGAAAAACAGCATGGATTGAGTTGACCCCATTGACTTTACAAAGATGCTCGACACTGGGGTGCTGGTTTAGTCCAGCGATTAATTTCTGCACCCCCATGTACAGCGAAGTAGGCAGTCCAGGCTTGAATCCATCCCTCAGCTCTTTGCCGTATGTCACTATCCTTTCTCTCTTCCAAGTTTCCATCTCCATTCACTGAATAAAGGCACTAGAAAAGCTCCATAACCAATCCTTAATAACAAAGAGGAACAACACTTCCCAACCTCCTCCCTTTTTACAAAAGTGAATTCAAAAGTATCGCCTGCAAAGAGCGCTTGCATCTTGCACTGGTTGCATCTTAGGAAACAGACTGCACAGTTGAAGACTGGCTGGTGGAGCTGTGGAATCGATGTCCCATCTCCTCCGCAAACCGAAACACACATCTAACTTAAGCCTGGCCCACACTAAAAGATTTTTAAAATCTTAACAGATGTTGACAATGTGAGACCCCACACGACAACAAATAATGACAGATTTAACAGTTTTGTTCTTATAGTGTGAGAAGTGCAACAATATGGCCAGCACAGCACACCACACACTAACAGATGTCATTCACCAACAACCAGAGTCCTGACTCAGAACTGGAAATCTTGCAAAATCTCTCAAATGTGACTTCAGAATGAACACACGTGGCAGATAACAGGGTGGTTCAAGCAAAGTGTTGCTAATTCTTCGTTAGGTGGTCCATCCATTCCGGGAGCAATTTCTGTTCACCCGTCTCCTTGTCGGTGTGATTATGATATGGTTTAGAGGAAAACTTGTTTGGTGTGTCTTCCATTGCTGACATTCATCTAACTCCATTCTTCTCATTTACTATTGTTGCCATGACTGCGTTTGTTGTTCTACCTTCTTCAGTCAGCTTGGTTCCTGATTGGCTATCGTTAGGTTCCACCATGTGTGATAAATAATTATTTGCAGAGTATTTTCATTTAAAAATTTGACCAATGTCCCATGTGTTAACATGGAGGAGGCAGGCTTTCTGACCTATACTGCAGCTGGGAGGAGCTCCAAATGTTCTGACTTCACTTTTGGAGCGGCTGCATTGTCGTCCATGTTTTATAGATACTTTGGTTGACCCAGATTTAATCGGATTTTTGTTACACTACAACCCCATTAACTGGTTACATCAGGCTCCAAGAAGTGATGGAGAACTACCTTTAACCTGGATTGCACTTAAAAGTGCAAACAACAAACAATGCAATTAGCAGGTCATGGAGAGTACTGATGAATGATGATCAGACTGACAGTATTTGACAGCGTGCAGGTAAATCATCATTACCTAAGCCAAATAACACCAGCCCCTCTATAAGTGAGTTGTGCTTCTCCTAATTGTACACGATTGGACCGTGCAGTCAAGGGATTTGTTTTGAGTTAGCCTCAACCTGAAACATATGGAGAGCTATAATTTCTTGGCAGGCTTATGAGGCAAGTGCCTGACCTCTTCCTGTGGTTCTTTTGTTCAGCAAGGGGCCAGGAGGTATCAGGGGATTGCTTATCACTCTGACTCAGGATGCCAGCGGGGGTCACGGTGCAAGAGGGGAAGTGACAGTGTGGCACTTGCATGTTTTCGTAGGGAATGAAGCGATATTGTGACACATGGCTGTGCACCTCAACCAAAACAGGAACTGTAATGACGTCCCTTAAGATTATCAACTGCTATAGGTGGTGTTTTATTTTCTGCAGTGAAACCTGGAGATAGTGCTGATTTTAGCTGCTTTCAATGCTGTAACTTTTCATTGTGGATCTGCTCGAGCACATCTGTAGAAAAGTGAAGAGAGCAGGACTGGCACATATACGCTGTCATGCTCTGGTTTGGAGTGTATGTGTCTTGTGAGGGGATGTGGTTATAAGGTCAGGCTCAGGCTGGGGGGGGTGATAATCTCACTCTGTCACAGGTGCGTTCCTACTCAGTGGCTGTGGTTTTACACACAAGTTGCACAGCTGTTTCTTTGAATTCAGCCTGTAACAAAGACAAACAGCTGCTGGAGTTAAAGAGAAGAGTGACCAAACTGATTTTTAGAGTATGGGTAGAAATTTAGGGTCAACTTCTGTGGAGAAGTGGGGCACTTATGTAGTACAGGTTTCATATTGTTTTGATTATTACACTTTTGTTGACAGTAACACCTGCATGCCAAGGTGTAGATGCTATATATACTTGACTCTGAAACTGCACGTCTTTGCCAGAGTTGAAGAAAGCCCTTTGATTCACCAGTAAAAGTAAAAGCACTAAATAAACAAAGTAAAGGAGATTAATTTCAAGAAAAGTCCTTATAAAGAGTGCTTCTAGTGGGCTTATAAAGGGTACAAATGATAAATCTGATGTGTCATGAGATGATTCATAAAGCTGGAATGGAGAAAAAAACATTAGCTGATCACAATTGTATGCATTTGACTTGTCTTTTGTGATTTCCTTTTCACTGTCAGGCCTCCAAAAGTTGTTTTTAATATAATCCCAAGTATAAGCAGCAGGAGGTTGTCTATTGGTACGACTGCGAACAACTCCTAAGCCTGTAAAATGTTTCCAAGGTTACAAGCTTGATGCTGCTTTTTATAAGGCACCAGAAGCCAAAAGTGATTATCTTTTCTTTTTATAACAATGCATTATATTTTTGTTGGCTTCATCAAACTGTGAGCTCCAGTGAACACTGAGGGAGTTTGCAGCAGAGTGTGAAGTGGTCAGGGTGACCAGTCAGCACCTCCAATTCTGAGGTTAGGCTTCTCTGCCAGAAAAAGGTGAGCTACTCCCTTTGGGATGGGAGTCAAGCCAAGAAGTTCAAGTATATCTGGCTTTTGTTGACAAGGGAAGGCGAAAAATGATGGTGAAATCAACAGGCAGAATGGTTCCTCATCATCTGCAATTAATGCAATAAACTCATGCTAGAGAGGGAGCTGCAGCTGGAGAAAAAAAACTTCTGTAAAACTACTTTTGAAACTTTTTTGTAAGGTTAAAAACTTTAGATAGACATGAAAAATGAGCTTGCTCATACAAGCAGCCCTAATGGATTCCCTCCTCATGGGGATTGGACAAAAGAACCCAGAAGAGAGCCCAGAGAATGAGCCACTTGACGTTGTCCAGATATCTGATGGGGAGATTTCCCAGGCAACTACAGCTGTTAGAAGATCCAGGGGTAGGCACAGAACATGCTGGAGGGATGATATATTTCATCTAGCGGTGAAACACTTCAGTTTATTTCAGAAAGAGCTGGAAAACTTGGGTTGGGACCAGGGTGTGGTGTCAAACATGTTTATTCTGCTGACACCCAACTTGTAAAGTGGAAGACAATGAATGGATAAATGGATCTATTTAATAATTTTTATCATGAGTTTTATGTTAAATTTTATTCCAGGAAGTAAGTGGTAACTAAAACTGGCAAATAAATAAAGAGAAATAGAAATTGCAAAGTAGTAAAAATGCAGTAGAGTTAACATAATAAACGTAGACAAGCAGCAACACGGTTAAAGATCCTGAACATTTAACGAAAAACACGCTCTTGCTGAAGTTTTCTGCAGATACAGATTTTACTTTAAATGCACAAAGTTAGAGGGTCAAGTCATAAATGTCCCACCATAAAACAAAGCTGCCTAAGACCACAAGTGTCAAAAGTCCATCAGCTCATAAATCATAGCGGAGCATGTTTGTCTTGTGACATGTTTCCACAGAAAGGAGAATGAGGGTTAGAGCTGGTCAAACGTCTCCACCCCTGTGACCGCTTGACCCCTTTTCTGTGGGCCCCCATTTAGACCTCAGACTCAGAGGTCAGGGTTTTGACCTCACCCGCTTTTGCTCAGTGGGCTAATGGCCTGCCACTGTCACAGCCTGCCACAGCCTGACAGCTCTATGAGGCCTCATCACACTGGGCAAACTTGAGAGCTGTGCCGAGGGGCAGGCAGAGGGGTTTCCTCTGTGCGCTTCAGATCTCTGTGCATTAGTGTGACACAACACTGATGTCTGTTATGCTAGAGACACACATGAACACAGAAGCTATAGTTACAGACATGAACACAGAAGGGACTGTGTGTTTATAGTCAGTGGAAACATGTAGAAGCATGTAAACCACAGAATATTAAAACAAGAGTGACTCTGGTGGTTACACGAACGGCAGAGCAGAAGGAGAATCGTGTGTGTCTGTGTTAAGAGGTCCTGTGATGCCGAACAATGGTTCCTCTTCATCTGGTCATGTGGTGTGTGTGTGTGTCTGTGTGTGCACGTGTGATTTTGTATGCAACTGTTTGAAAGTGTGTGTGTGTTTGTGTGTGTGTGTGTCCTTGCAGGGCAGCTTGGTCACATGAAAATAGTGCTAATGAGGGACTACTGTTCACAGTTGGCACCAGTGGTTAAACCTTTACTACACACAAACACAAACGCACACGCACAGACTGTCAGATATTTGAAAGTTGAAAGTGAATAATGACAGTGGGTAATATTTTCCCCAGACCTCACAGACAAGGTTCATACTCAACATCTGACAGATGTCACATGTTTGTGAGGTTTTATCTGGAGTTTTGTGCGGTGTGGACAGCTGAACCACAACTATAGGCTATAGCTAACAGCTTTAAATAAGATTTGACTCAGTTCTGATTTTTTTTTTTTGTGGTGATACCACTGTTCAAGTTAGTACATCTACAAATTTAAAGTTTTAGAGGCTGTCTTAGACTCCAGGAGCAGTAGAAACAAACATTTAAGCTAACGCCATTTGTGACCTAGTGTGGAATATCGAAAATAGCGTCTGGTTCACAAATAAATAAAACAATTTAGCAAGCTATAGTGCCTGATTATTGGATATTTAATATATAATATTTTTTGTATTTGCCACAAAACAAGAGCTAACAAAGAATCTGTGAGGCTCTCTGAGAACCTAACATTCAAGCTAACATTATCTTCCCAGTTTCAAATATCTGAGTTAGCACCTATAAACAGAGTCTTGTGGGCTAGCTTTAAGTGTCTAATTCGTTTCCTTACGTATTTGAGACTTGAGGCTGATTTATAATTCTGCGTCAAATCGACGGCGTAGCCTACGCCGGGGGTCCAAGTAGCTCCCGTACCTACGCAGGGGCATACGCACGTAGCTGACGTGCACCTCCTCCAAAATCTAACTACCCGTAGAATCAACAAGGACCGCAAGCCCTGTGATTGGTCCGCTCAGCGGCATTGTGTTTACCGCATTTACATCACTTCCGGGATCCCGGACATCGGCCGCACATTGGCTGTGTATTTCATCTCCTCCTCTCTATTCTTCCATGTAATCATGTCTGTATGATAAACAGCAACATGTATCAGCTGTAGATTAACATAACACGCTCTGAATCTCTGTGGAAAAGTAAACAGTAGCGGGGCCAGAAGCATGCCACCGGCTATCAGAGATATCACACTGCCCTCAAGCGTTTCGGCGGAGAATTGCTGCGCGACACGGACACAACGAGGCACAAGCATGTGGTGCTCATGTCCCCTGCTGCGTAGGGGCGACGCAGAAGTATAAATCAGCCTAAAGGAGCATGAATTCATATTTTTATTTATCAGTCGACCTAGATCTTTTTTTTAAAAAGGTCAAAGAAATGCTAAAGTCACTGTGCAATATTTGGTTCAGGAGCTTAATAAAGGGACAACCACAAGACCAGGGGGAAGGAGAGGAGGAGGAGCAGAGAAGTGTCAGTGACAACATGGAAGGCCAAGGTGATCAGAGACAGGAAGAGATGGAAGCAGAAAAACACAGCGATGAAGAAATGGAAGAGGGACAGAATTGTCAGAGAGACAAGAAGACAACATACATATTCCAGACAGTGAGAGGGAAAAGACAGTGCCAGAGTCATCACAAATGATCTGCAGTCGAGCTGGTCCACAGTGTATGAAAGGTACAACTAAATAAGAACCACAAATGACATCATTTAACACAGTCTGATCTTTAAACACATAGCAAATCAATAACAGCCTGTGTTTCCCCTACCTGTATGGTTCATTACATTTGCATTTATATCTGAACATTTAAGGAAAAATATTTAAAGTCTTATGTTTTATTTATATATCTTATACTTCAAACAATTTTTACCCATATCACATATATATGTTTTAGCATTTCTTAAAACTGAATTGTCTGTTTACTACATTTTTAGGGAGGGGGGTTGTCCTGTTGAGGGGAAGGGGCGCCCCCTTATCAAAGCAGGAATACACCCTAATTTTATATGTGGACAAATCAACTCAAAAAGACGTCCAGAAAACAGAACAATCATTGTAAAAAAAAAAATCAAGCTTTGACCAAAGTATAAGTTTTTAATTAATTCAGCACATAGATGTCTGCCATGTTGCTACCACTCAAAAAAAAAAAGTACTGCCCCCCTCTTGCCCCCCCATAAATATTTTTCTAGTCCGCCCCTGCTCCTATGTAGCTACAAAGACCTTCATATAGCCAAACAGTTGAAAGCATAGTACCACCAGTCACTGGCACTATATTCTCAACTGCTGTAATCACAGTCCCATTAGGAGGCTTTTGGCCATAGAAGGTTATTCAAAAATCCTTAATCCCTTCTCCCAGTGGGGGCCTTTTGCTGGCCTCTGCCCAGCATCCAGGTGATACATTATGGGAGAGCAGTGGATGCTGATTGCTGTGTGAGTGTGTGTGTGTGTGTGTGTGTGTGTGTGTGTGTGTGTGTGTGTGTGTGTGTGTGTGTGTGTGTGTGTGTGTGTGTGACTGGCTCACACTCTTTTATTGGAAAGTAGCCAGCTGACAGCATTTGGCAGCGCCTGTTGAGTCTTTGTGTGAAAACTTTCCTCAGCCAAAGAACCAAACACACTGTGTAATTGTTGTTCGTGTCTACAGTTCTACAACAATGTGCTGCTTTTTCAGCCACATGAAGATAGATCTTCATGTTCGAGTCGTTTCAGAAAACAAAACATTTAAAATTTTGTCTTTTTTCTTCCGGTGCCTAATTAGAGAGTTAGATTAAAGCAGGCAGCATGACTCAAGAGCAGGCATCTCATCCCGGCTTCTTTTGATGGAGAAGATCCGCTGCTTTAATTACCGGTCTTCATTCATTCATGTTTCACTTAAATTGCTCCCTGGTCACATGATGGGGGATAATCCTCTACTCATGGTCATTGCTAGTTGTTTGAAGATCACACAGTTTCTGATGCACTGATCACACAACACACCCCAGATAACAAAACACCTTCCCTCATCAGCTTCACTTTATGTGGATAATCTCTGCCTGATGCAACACAAAATCTTAAAGGTATATTAGCGATCAAAGATCTTTTTATTTTGTTCTTTGTGGATTTTATCAAAGCCCATATTTCATTAATCCGAGGCCTCTGAATGAGAGCCTAGAGAAATTAATACAGATTTTGAGTAAGGTTTCACAAAAAGGGAACTGATTATGCTCTTAAAATAAGTTGGTTTCTATCATGTTACGCTGATGACACTGTGCTCCATCTCCCCTGTAAAACCAATCAGTCATACCACAACTTACTATGAGACTGCCTGGAATATTTTTAAAGCTGGATGTTTCTCAAACTTGATGAAAGCAAATCTCCATGTTTCCTACCGTAAGCCCTCTGCTGATTTTGGGCCTGATTCCCCGCCAAATGAATAAAGTCAGCGAAGGACGGATTTTTTGACGATTCTTAAGATTATTGTGCCAGAATTCCCTCAGCTGTAAGGAATGTTAAGAATGACTTTACACCCCCAGATCTGCTTAGAAGAAAATTATTAATTGGACTGATTAATATTCAACATGTTCAATATTTATGATCAGATGTCCTGCTGTGTGGACAGCCGAGCATGCACTTGGCTTGTCAAAGGGAACAGAACAATAATTGATTTAGCGAAACGTTAGATGGACGTCAGAAATGGTAGACCCACTTTGTTGATATGTGGAAACACCACAGCATGTTGTGTAAAACCACAGTAGAACTGACAAGGAGAGGAGTTAAACAGAAATGGATGTACTAGGCTGCTAAGTAGCTAGCAACGTTCAATATGACAATGAAGCAGCTTCATTATGTGTACAAAATTTGCACCAGTTGGTCACTAGTTTTAATGGCATAACCCTCACCCATTGACTTATACCTGCTTTGCTCACACATCAGCTCACCCCTTCCACTTATTGTGGTAATTTTAGTAGGCGGCTGATGGATAAAAGTCCAGGTGGGAAATTTGATTGTTTGTTTTAAAACAGCTCTGGACATGAACCCAGCGTTGACAGGCTGCTTGTATTCTATATTTGTGTTTTATATATTATTTCTTATTTGATCTCTCTCCTTGTTCTTTTTTAATTGTTCCTTGTGACTGTTTCGGCTCTAATTTATTGTTTATTTTGTCATGTCCAGCACTAAATCAGCTGCAGCGGTTTAAATGTGTTTTATGAGTATTTATAATTGATTGACTGATTGATTGGCTCCACTGATTTTTTTCTCTGCTTTAACTCTGCTGCTCTTATGCAACAGCATCTCCTGCAGAAAAACAGATGCAGTATGTCCATAAAGTACACTGGTCAATACTGAAGGGAACATTAGAGAATGAGCGCTCTTGGCAGTACATCTGCTAATGAAAACCATACACCCCCCCATCCCCCCAGCCAGAGAGAAGATGTGCAGTGGAAACAGTCGATGATCATGAGGCTGTGAGTGATACATTACTGCCTAACCTTGAGGGACTGCTTGGCTGTCAGTGGGATCAGAACAGTGCAATCAATGCCACATGCCGTAAGGAGCGACTGCATGCAGAGCGAGAATCCATCACATCTCCGTGACAAGACAGCCTTAAAGTTAAGTTTCTGTTAAGAAACCTCTTAGTGTGGGGTTACAGCGTGTGAATGTACACATGTGCACTGAAACAGATATACAAAACAAGCAGAGAAGAAAAAGAGTGAGCAAGGACGGGCTATTAAAACCATGTGCTTGGGGCAGTGCCACGCACCAGTGGGTGCCAGGAAGGAGAGATGGCAGGGTGATTTGCAGGCCTGCGTACTTTGGCACAGAGTTTTAATCATGGAGAGAAGTGACAAAGAATCCAGGTTGGAGAAGAAGAGATGCATGGGGAGAGGATGGCCTGGCATGCTTCAGTCATGGGGATGTGGAAATAAAGTTTTACATCCCCAGCTGTTTTATAGTGCCATTTATTGCAGAGCAGGTGCAAGGCTATACGGATCTCTCTTTACTTGTAAAATCACATCAGAATGAGTTACACAGATAGTCTGTGTGGTGACAAATAAGGAGATAAGGCAAGACGAGAAGCAGGAGGAGTAATCATTAAAGTGTGGGAGGCTTTTGCAAGAATTAAGTCAGGAGCTAAAAGTTGACTTCTTCTGTAGATGTGTGTCATCAAAAGTTTTCCCTCATTTTCATACACAAACGCTCATCCTCGCGACGCACATAGAGAAAGGCTTCCCACTCAAGCAAAGCGTTGTGATTGTGTAAGTGCATTGGGCATCCTGCCAAAGGGAGGGGGGTGAAAGAAGTTTAGGTGGGGGAGGGACCCACAGGTGCTGAGCTGTAAGCCTGGGGGAGGAGAAGAAGGAGGAGAAAAGTCAGGGAGAAGCAAGTGGATGCATTTAGAAAGAGGAGAGGAGTCTGTTATTGTCCTGTTAAGAAGGGAACGTGAGGCCCAGTGCTCATTTTTATGACTCAATAACAGTAAATGACCTCAAACAGGACGAGGAGGCTAACAGCAAACCAAAGCCTCTGGTGGAAAAGTCTGCAGAGGGATACATCTGTATGTGTCAACAAGAGGAACTGAGGCATTTTCTTATCATGTCTGTGCACTGACATATGCTAGTCCAATGCACCATAAAGGCTTCCTGTTAGCTTATTCTGAAATGTACTTGAAGAAAGAAAGAAACACCTCTTAAAAAGGGAAGTTTTTAGAGGTATATGCATAATCTCCCTAAAATCAATATTACACTTTAAATCAGCTTTTCTCTCCATCCTCTATTCAAATACACACACATGCAGACACGTTAAATTAACTCCTTTCATAAAGAGAGAAAAGGGTGAAAAAAACATGCTGGTAGATTGTATTTGCTCAGCAGAATTTAATATGAGCGAGCTGGAGGTGCTTTTCTTCTGAGGCCAATTCCCTGGAGACACATCCATCTCTGGGAGATGGTGGGGAGGACAAAGGAGGACTGCCCCCAGGGCTCAGCCCAGGCGTACTTAAACACACACCCACACATACTCACACACACATACACACTGAACATGATCACGCTTGGAGATATCAACAGTTGCAAGCGCACACAGATGCACTTATTCACACAAGCACGGCGCTCAGACAGAGACCGCCTTGTCTGACAGACTTGGTCAAACAGAAGAAGGAGGAGGGAGAGGAGAAAGAAAGAGTTGAAAGGGACACTGAGAGGTAGAGACGTATACTATATAATAAATGGACCAATAAAAGAGAGGGCATTTAATAGAAGGAGACATGCGGGTTGCAGGGACCTGAAAGCCAGGGGAGGATACTTTGGTGCTGGTGGGAGAACATAGAATGAGAAAATAGAAGAAAAGAGAGTGAGGAGAGGTTTTAGTTAGCAGTAATGTCCTTTGACAGCCCCATGAGACTTAGAAAACAGCATGAAGACATGTTTATATGGAGAGTTGGGGCAGGCTTGGCGGCTTGAGCTGCATTTTTTACCAAACACTCGGCTGTCAGTCATCTCAGGTGTCTGTCTGACAGCTGACAGCACAGGTGGTAACGGGGTATAATCTCTGAAATAGAAACAAACTTGTCAAATGTGTCAAGGAAAACTTGAGGCAAAACAATGAAACACAAAACGGCAATGAAAGAAGATACTCAATATGCTTTACAGCGGCAAACAAATGGAAAGTTGTCTAAAATAACAACCTACCTTGTTTTATTCAATGAGTAAGTTTGATTGTTACTGCAAATAATTTTATTTTTATTTTTGCAATATTCTGTCTTCTTTTTTTATATAAATTAGTTGAATGGGGACACATCTTATTATCAGGATTTTCCTATTTTTGGTTCAATGCAGGAAAGGTTCACTGTCACACATCTTTTTTTAAGTTTTCAGCATTAGAAATTAATTGCAAGCTGCTGTTAGACATTTAGATTACAAAAAGAAGATATTTTGGGGGTCAGAAAATGCACTTACACATGCACAGGACAAGATCAACAGAGATATATTGATCCACTTTGTCGAAAGGGGGCGCCAAAGTTGACACAACCTGAAAGTTCCTCACAGGAGATTGAAAAAGAGCAATAAAAAACTGCAAAATCAATTTGATAAAGAAAAAAATCAAACAAAATATGCACAATATGTTCTGATCGCAGATAAGGAAACTAGTTCAGTTAGTGAAATAACCCCTTACACGTACTGGAGGACAACATCGTTTTGCAGTGAGGGATGTGTTAAGTGATTTCATCAGAAGTTTTTCATCTGGTTGCAGGGAAACATCTATGACCAAACCTTGCAACTAAATAATAAACTTCAATGAACACTCCTGTAAATGTTCCCAGCAAACTTACCTCAGCAGATCAAAACAAACTGCAACCTATTATACAAATTTGATGGGTAGTTTAGGGAATTGGGTAATTGTGTTTTGGTTAGTTGTTATAAAAAGTCACATAATAACTGTAGTGCAAGCCCCTTGGAGATTTCATGCCCTGGAACAGCCTGTAGCCTCGCTTAGTTCATTTCCTGTTCCTGGCGGAGGCAATGAGGGATAATAAGCTCTCCGCCACACGTGCTGCTCTTGATGATGTGGTAGCGCAAACTTACTAATACAGCAACAAGAGGAGAGTTAGGGAGAAAAAGCAAAGACAGAGAGCTGTATCAGTTAATCCCAACTCGTCTGTGATGAATGTGACAGATACAGCCTGTTCTTCCAGAGCAAACCAGGAAGCCAGAGATGAAAACATGTCATCAAGACTGCAGAAAGGAGAACAAGATCGTTCATCTTCTTGTCTGAAATGATGGCTATACTGAACCACTCATCTAGTGCGGTGTAGAGTGGCAGTCAGATATAAAAGTGACAGTCCCCTGAGGATTATTGGCAAGACAGTTTGCTCTGGACGGAAACTTGAAATGATCATATTACTGGCCAAGAGGGCTTCAAAATCCTGTCAGACAATTGGCCATATTCACAAAGCGGACATTTTTCTGGGACCACATACTTAGGGTGAGAAGCTAATGTGCAGTTAAAACGTCAAACTGCTGTGTTCTGGGTTGTAAATTGTACTTTTTGTGCAGAGCATCAAGGATAATTATCGTTTTACTACTTCCTGGTTGATCAGTAATTGAAAAAGTGATGAACAATGAAAGTATGGAGAGAGATTCAGATAAATCTCACATTGAAATGGCTTGTTTTGAGACCTGTTGGCTCAAACAAAAGCTGGCATTAGCCTTCAACCACTTACTGCTTCCATTAACTTTCTTCAATTGTACAACATGATGTGATAGAAAAGGCTTGAATTCCTGGCTAATGTATTGTTAGCTAGCTAGGATGTGGTTGAATGCTTACATTAGCTTGAGCGAATGGGCCATCAGATATATCTGTCAGCATGATTAAAATGTGGTAGCATGTTACTATCCAGCACCACGTCGCTCCAGATTTTCCCATATAGCATAGCATACTACATTTTTCTCTTATATACTCAAGAGAATAATGGCCGCTGTGTGAATGTGGTGAACTGTAATGTGTTATGATGAGAGATGAGTAGGAGTATGCACAGTCGGTCTCAAAATCTTGTGTCCCATAAAGTCTCCCCCGCCATATATTTTAAAATTACAACAAGCTGTAACATGTTGAACACTGCTGAGGATGTTAAGTAAAACACACTCCAACAAAGTGTGATTACACAGAAAGCAGTAAATTGGGGGATGTGAGTGATTCATATTAAGTCCTGCAGCTTGAACCAAACTTGAACGTGATTGCTACCGCAGCTACACACACACCCTCCTCCCCCACAGCTCTGATCCAAATCATAAACAGATCCTCAGTTATTTTGCGAACACTGGTGTAGCCTGGGTCACATTTAGCCCAGCCTGGTTGCAGATACCCATGACCAACCTTATTACACACTTACCCAATTACCCACTGAGACTGGGCACACACACACAATCATAAATATACGGACATGCACACGGGGTTAGCAGGAGGCTACAGGGGTCGACAAGTGCGCCGAGGGTGTGAGTTGACATTGATAAAGTTCATTGAGTTGTGTCCAGGCCTCTTTCCAGCTGTATGTGGGGTACGTTACAGGTGCCACACTAGATCACCAACCAAACTTCCACCCCCCCACCCCTATGCCTTCCTCCTCTATGTGTATCACTCTCCAGCAAGCGTGAGCCTCCACAACAGGTGCAGTAGGTTAGGCTGCAGGCCCTGACATGCGAGGAAACAGACTGTTATTGTGGACCTTCCTTCCATCATCTCCTCTTTTTTTTTCCTCCTCCACCTCTTCTCTTCCTAACAGCCCAGGGGAGCAATCGAGAGGTCCAACCTGAACGTGTAACCTGAGCGCAACTCCTCTGTATTGTGCAAGGATGTTGAAAAGAGGAGGGGAAAATGGAGGATATGTTGCACATGCAGAGGATTGGACAGCTTGGCAGGGAGTTTGTGTGTGGATGTGTGTGTTTGTGTGTGTGTTTTGTGTATTTTAGAAGTAGTGGATACATAATAGGACCGTGAAACGATAGATTCCTTACCCTATGGCAGTGGTTGTCGCTTGCAGGATTAGACACACTGCTTTCACTTGCCGACAGTTTAATGGTAATTCATTCATCCGTCAGTGTCTACGGATTGTGAAAACATAAAAACAATGAAGGTGCTTATTAAATTCTGCATATTCGTAATTTCGTATGCATGAAGTTAAAGCTCTGCTGCAAGATTTTTAAAAGCAAACTTATTAACTGTCATGCACACTGACTTCTTTCTCTGCTGTATATTTGCAGAAGAAAACTTTGCAGCCTACTGCATTTCATTATGAGAAATCCAGATGTGCTTCTTGGCTGCTGGTGAATGTCTTCAGCTGTGTATGACACTGTTGTTGGCCACGCTGTGCCGAGCACAGACAGAGAAACGACGCCTCAGGGCAAGACTTTATGCTCTCTCTCTCTCCCTCTTCCCTCTCTCTCTCTCTCTCTCTCTCTCTCTCTCTCTCTCTCTCTCTCTCTCTCTCTCTCTCTCTCTGCCATCTCTCCCTTTCCTTCATCCACCTCTCCTTTGTTTCCTTCTTCCACCTTCCTCCACTTACTCACACTTTTGCCCGTCATGCTTTCAACTTTTACACCCTTTATTGTCCAGTCCATCTTCCTTCCCATTACCCTCTCTCTCTCTCTCTCTCTCTCTCTCTCTCTCTCTCTCTCTCTCTCTCTCTCTCTCTCTCTCTCTATCTCTCTCTCTCTTTCTCTTTCGCTATCCTCTGGCTCTGTCTTCATTGCTTTCCCTGCCACTCTCATCACATCATCTTCTGCTCGGAGAGACAAAGTTGGTTTGACCAGTGACAGGTAGTCGGAGGGCATGTGGTAGACGGCTCCAGAAAGTCTGCCCCCATACCTACTCTGACATTGTCTCTGCCTCACCCTCTCTCTCTTTCATAATGCTCACGCACACTTCCATGCACACTCAGACAGGCTTTGATTTGAGTCATCAGCAGCCTGCATAGAGGACCAGTCATGTCAGATGTCAACTGAGAAGTTAGTCAGAGGAGCCTTGAAGCTTCAAAAGGAGTACATTGTAGCCAATATCGCAGTTAATGTTTTGCAAATGAAGGAAACCCCTTAAGGCCTCAACACTTACATTCACACTTTGCACTTCCATGCAGATTCCACCTCAGTGCTTTATAGCATAAAAGAGAGCAAAGGTAAAGGTGCTCAGCCTCTAAATTACCCAAAGCACCATATAGTCTTATCTATTGTATTCACCGGCTGATTTTACACAGTTAAACATGGATTCTTTGAAGAAAGTATAGATTATGCACAACTTTGCTCTTTGTTCAAAGTAGAAAACATTGTATTTGTTGCCCTGCAGTATAACTTCAGGATAGTAATGAAAGTAACAACACTTTCTTTGTCAATTTATACTTTGTTCTCCACTGATTTGGCCTTAACAGTAATCAATAATCCCAGCAAACTTCTTTGATGTGACCCTAAAGAAACCCTGAATGTAGGATTATTGTATTATTCTGCCCTCTATTGAAAAAATAATGCAATTGCAGGATGAATTCAGTCTAAGGTGCTTCTTATATTTTAAGGCTTTTTAAAAAATAAAAAAAAACTCTCTCAATAATTTGTTTTATACAAGACTGTATCCACTTAATCATCTCCATCTATCCTTTAATCTCTTGCCACAAAAAGTATACACAAAACTCCAAATGATGCTCAACAGGTTGCATAATGTTTAGAAAAAAACAATTCACAAAGAGCAGGATGCATCAGACTTCACCTGAGCCAAGCTCTGCTGCAGTCCGCCTCATTGACCTCAGCCAGACAGGTCAGTTGTCATGGCTGTTGTTGTGCTGCACACTGAATCAGATCAGACACAGCTGACTAGCCGCTGTCTAGACAAAGCATAGACCCCTTCCTAGTATTGTTTGTTGGTGGTTGGTGGTGGGAGAAAAACAGGAAGAGTCTGTGAGTGAGCCAGTAAAAAAAAAAAAAACCTGGCCGGAGGAGAATAAAGGCTTCCAGCCGATAGATGTTTCCTTCACACATGAGTTGACTGGCAGGCAGACAGATTGATCATGTAATAATTGTTTTGAAAAGTGGGCCTGAATAACATGGGATGAGGTGGCTCTATTGTTCTTCTGTAATGGCTGCCTTCCCCCACAAAGGGGCAGCACCACATTAGAGACCAAAAGAGTCAATTCAGCACTAGTTTTCTCACCTTTGTGGTACTCAAGCTTGTACCACAAGACCCTGTTTTTCTCAAATTAAAGTTTGACATAGAGTTTTGCTTTATTAAGTAACATATGATGTGCTAGTCTTACGATGTGAAGGGTATAATTTAAACATACAGGTGGGGCTGGAGAAGAGCCAGGGATAAGCAAACTACTCTAACAAAAACCTAACATCCTCAGGAGCTAGCTAATTTGATTGCCAGTTAGTAAAGCTAACAAGACATGTAGTGAGGGCTGAGACAGAAAACATGCCAACTACGTCTAAATGCTATCATGTAAACAAGATACTTGAAATGTACTCATCTGTAGCGCAGTGAAAGTTTTTTTCTGATGTTAGCATAGAAAATTCTTCAAAGGCACCAATACATCAAACAAGGTCCAGAGATCACATGCAGTGAATTATGAGTATGTTGAAAGCTATCAGAAAGCTGGGCATCATATTCTATATGTAATTGGACATAGTCTCAGTGATGTCACCCACTGGTTTGTTGACTATGCTTTGAAGCCTTGTTTTCAGTCTCTTGGCTGACATTGTTTGTTTGTTTTTTAGCCACAGTAGCCATGTTTGGAGGCAAGGATGTACACAGATTGCATTGTCTATGAAAGGGTTACAGTTTAAGTGACTTAAGTTAACAGTCACAGGTATCTGCACCCCGGAGCATACCATGCTTTACTTTCTACTTTACTGAACAGAAATGGAACCAAGTTGTACTAAATAAACATCCTGCAGTATTGAAGAAGACTTAAAATGATGAGTGATTAAGACCAAAGAAGTCCTCAGGAAAATGTTCTATGTGGTAATACAGCAACTGATAAGCGGATAAATGTACTGCTATTTTACATTTTGGAAATCAAACATGTGAAATCTGTCAAATGGTTGTGATTTCTGTCAAGATTGATCAGCAGGCAAAATGAAAATGGATAGTGCCAATCTGATGGCACCTATTTCAAAGTCCTTAGTAAAACAGCATACTTGGTTAACAGTAAGCTACCTTTGGATAACAGCTAACTAAGAATTCAACCACTTGCTAACTGACACTACTGTCAGCTTTGTTACAAAAAGGCATGGAATAAGGGTTGCCACCTTGGATTTGTGGAAAAAAAAGGGACACTCCACCATTTGTTTGGGAAGGAGGGCTCGGCCACTATTACCAGTTCAGACCAAACAAATGAATATAAGATTTGGACATAGGACACTGGTAAGCTCTCCCGCTGCAATCTTGTATTCTTCACAAGTGCACAGTTCACAGTTCAAGCCAAGCAGCTATTGTAAAATACGCTAACATGGAAGCAGTTCCCTGAATGGCCACTAGAGGCTGGTTCCAAGAGTGAGTTAAGTCATATTTTGTAAAAACAACATCCTACGTTATATGATATTTGCTGCAATTAGACAAGATCTCAGGGCGCTAGTGGCCTAGTGGTCTAAGCGCCCCACATATCGAGGCCATAGTCCTCGTCACAGAGGCCGCTGGTTCGACTCCCGGCCGGTCAACCACTTGCTGCATGTCTTCCCCCACTCCACAGCTGTCCTGTCATGAAAGGCGAAAAAGCCCAAAAATTTAAATAAAAAAAAAAAGCTAGCATCCAACTACTAGCTTTCATTTCTAGCTAAAATGACTGGATGACTGTAAAGGTGGATCTACTTCTGTTTTAAACCTAGGCGGCCAAGCCACCTCTTCTTATGACTAATTCGGTAAAACATGAGAATGGCATGCATATTGCAACAGTCATCCATCTCTGTTCATTCTTTCCTCTCTCACCTTTTGTCAACTGAATAGTACAGTTAAAACAATATGCAAGCTCTGACGTGTGCTTTACATGTCAAGTACACATAAGGTTTATGAATTCACTGAAGTATTTATTCAGCACATAACATACAGCTCCCCCTAGTTTGACCTGTATCTACACTCTTTTAGCCCATGTGACTGCAAGCACGCACATGCCGGCTATGGTAATGATGTCAACTGGTTGCTTTACCTTCATAAAGGTCAGAGAACTCACACATTTCTTACATTCTTGCTCCTGCCGTCTGTCCCCCCCACCCTCCCCTCCACAAAGACGGGGGTAAATCTGTGTCCCAGACATAACATTAAGACGTGATCATTTTCTCCCCGCAAGGTGGTTGTTTCACTTCAATGTTTGAGTTAGTGGCACTGTAATTATGTCAGAATTTACAGCTGAAACACAGGTTGTGACATTCCTTTGCCAGCTGGAGGTCTGCCTGTAAATCTGGCACCTTTACCTGAGGATCCTCCCCTCAGAGCCACTAGAAACCACAGAAACAACTTGAACTAACATATAAAGTCACAGGTGTATGTCTGTGGTGCAGAGATAAAGTAGGTTTTAATGTGATTCAATCAAGGATGAACAGTGTGACTGTTTAATAGATAGGAAGCCTCATTATCTTGATCAGTTTTCAATTAGAAAACACTGCATTATTTAAGATAATGAGTTCATATTTCATGTGTCAAAGTGTAGCGTGCCTTACACGTTCTTACACCTCTACCTGTTCATTACTTTAATAGATAGCTTAAAGTTCAGCTATTTTTGTTTTTCAGTGGGTAAAGTAAGTCACACAGTTTGCATTGGGACTGAGATACAGCCGTTGTTGCTGGGGTCAGTGAAGGCCTGTTTCATCAAAGGCAGACCTTGTTATTATATTTCTTGAATCAGTCATTTGCTTTTAAAACTGCTTGATTACCACAAAATAATCCATAAATAGAAAGCAAAATGCAGAAAGGAAGCAAAACTGTTTCAGCTTGGTCACATCTTCCCTCTGCCAATTGTTTTTGGTCAATCATGGGACCAGTCACAGCAGTGACAGCTTTGCGCCATTGTACTTTGCACATCAAACGTTGCAATGATGCAATGTAAGTGTCCGAGTGTATGATTCCACTTTGAATTATGGCTTTGCAGAAGTGCAAAAGGCACTGCATGTAATAGACAACAGAAATTCCACATACACACACTCAGACATGTACACACAAACAGCAATGTTCTGCCTTGCTGGCTCTGATGCTACACATCACCACCCTCTTCTCTCCATTATGTCACCTTTACTACCTCCAATCATGGGTCAGAGGCCGAACGACTTTGCCCCACCTTTTAGCCTCCATATGTCACATTTTGTAGACGAGACACAACAGAGGCGTAAATATCACACCTTGCACAAGTAATATGTAGCCTTTTATATGCCTTCAGTGTAGCCAGTGGTTAGCAATAAAGGACATCCAGCCAGGACTTTCTTTCAGTGCATTGTCTTTTTTTGGGGGGGGGGTCTGATTAGCAACAGAATTGACGTACTGTAGCAGTGTGTAAGAGTGAATATTTTCCTGAATTTGACAGCAGATGTATGTTCATAAATAACATCAAGTGTTTTTAGACGATCAACGATGGGATCAAAGATTCCATTATGGTTAAATGCGACATTTTATGTACATTGACAGATTTCTTGCATACAGCAAAAACCCTCCCAAATGCCAGTGGACAATAATACTTGTACAACAAACAGAAACCAGAACTCTCCGGAATGCAAAATCCAGCATTATAATGCCAAATCATTAAATAGCTGTTACCAAAATGCTAACTGCAGCTATGTTTAATAATAGGTTAAAAAATAGCAGTTATAATCACATCTAATGTAATAGGAGTTGTTAGTTGTTTCAAACTAAAAAGAATTAGCACCTAGCTCTGCAGGTTTATTTAGCTCAACCAACTGTTTTAGCATGTTTCAGGTCATTGTTTCACATCCGTGGTTATTCATTTTACTGTTAGATGAATGTGAAGCTTTTAGAGTGTTGCTCCCATGCTTATGACAAGCACACTCCAGTTGGTTAGTATAGTAGATTTAGCAGCTTAATTGCCAAATGATTCCCTCAGGTGATGGCAGAGACCCAAAAGGAGGTTGATATCTGTTTTTTAACGACTGTAGTTTAAACATACTAAATTATTGTGGAAACTTATAAAGCAAGAAAATGTGGTTTTGTTCTTGTGTGACACCATGAGCTACCAAAAATCCTGCCCATTATTGTGAACCTCTCAGTGTGCTGTAGGCTCATAGGAACTATCATGTGAGAACCACACAAACACTCATTTCATCAACAATTCTCCAGCTACACCCACTCACAGTACTTTATGAGCAGGTAGAAATCTGGGTCACAGCCTCGCCCTCTTCTCATTTCTGTAACCGTAGACCCTCTGAGGCTTTCTCATTCAATAGTCTCAATGATCCCATGTATGAGAGGGAAGATTACACCAGGCAGGTGTTGTGGGAATGGGACACAAGGGGTCTTTTAGCTTCCAATCCACTGAGGAATTCACCATCATCACATAGATTTGCAGATTAAACTTCTGAGAGGTCCACTTAACGTTCCACCGGAGAACGACCGGGGTGAGCAAGTATGCCACTTATAATTGTCAAACAAGCTGGTGGCTGCTCACTCTGCAAGGTCACAGGATCTCCTGTTAGAGAGGGATGGAGGGAGAGAGAGGCCCAGAGCTGGGCATAACCTGCAGCCAGAGGATCTGAGCCATGACTGTAGGAAGGGTCCTGTGTGAGTCATGATGATGCTCCTTGCCAATCGAACCCAGAAACCTTATGTGTCATTACAGAACTTTTGGATCTTGTTGATGTATTTGGTAACAGAACTTGTTGTTTGTCTATGCTGTGTGCGGCTTAAAGTGTATTATTACTGACTTTTTAGAACTTATTCTTTATTATTGTAACCAATATCCATGGCTGATTTACAATCCTGAGACCTCACAAACGCTATGTAGAGTCATACTACATTTCCCTGAAGCCGGTCTTGGAAAACTTGAGCTAAATGCAAATCTCAGCACGCCAGTATCAACCATGGCCAGGATTATGTAATTATTTATAAGGTGTACCAAATTCAACATCTCAGCTTAGGTGGATAGAAGCTAGATTTGAAGGCATTTGGCCATCAACCATCACCCAAGTACTACCAAATTGGGACTATGATATGATGAGTGGCCTCAAAAGAAAGAGTTACAGCTTGTTATTATCCTGTGTATAGTTTTCATTTAGAGGATAGGACAGTAGATAGAGTTGATGGATAGAGGTGGAAACTGGGGAGAGAGAGAGGGGAATCACACTTAGCAAAGGACCAATGGTGGCAGTTGAACTCTGGCGGATCACCTGAAGACCACAGCCACCATTAGATAGGATAGCTTGAGAGAGTCAGGAAGAGTGGGGGAAGAGACAGGGGATTGACATGCACCAAATTATGCCAAGACCAGGAATGGGTCTTTAGGTAGGTTTTTAATTTCAGAAATTACACAACAGAGTGGAGACATTTTAATTCTCCATGCTTAATTCTTTAAGGTCTTAAAACAAAGATATGGGTTGCTGGTTTGGCCAAATGATTAAGTTGCGTGCCCCATGTACAGAAGATGTAGACCTCAAGCAGGCGGCCCAGGTTTGATTCTAATCTGCAGGTCACTCCCCACTTTCTCCCTGTACCCTGCTCTATCTACTTTCCTATCCTCTCTGAATAAAGGTATAAAAGCCCAACACAATGACTTAAAATATATATATGTAAGGGAAAAACAAATGACAATGTGCTACTTTTAAATAGCACAAAAGCTACAAGCTATCTTCTGTAACATTACCATACTACTTGGTTTGAGTATAAGTTCCCTCTCTCATCAGGCAAATCAATATATAGTCAGAATTTAGGATTTTGGGGTGGCATAAGGGTTAAACAGTCAGACTTAAGGGGGGCAGTGCCACCCGTTCCTTCTCTGGACATGCTCCTGATCATCTGTCTCATGAAGATACATCTTCTGGGTTTCAAGAGTTTCATTCAAAAATGTTGTGTCAAATCATCAAGTAAATGTCTGAAATACTTAACAGGGTCAGACAATAATTGACCTGCTGTTCAGGATTGTCAGAGGACGACAATTTATTTATTTTTTAAATAATTTTTGACATTTTAAAATCTGGAACCAATTCCTGGACCAACCAATCAGTTTACTGCCATATTCCTCAAATTAGTTTGTATTCTATCAAACACAAGTATCTGTAACAGCTATAGGGCCTCTCAAAGGCTTACATAATCAATTTTTTGTTTTTTTAAATAAAAGATTTGACCCACAAAGTTTTGATCAAATGTGGATACTTTGGATGCACGACTTGATAAATGACCAGGAACTGGCTTTGATTAAAGTGATCTCCCCATCGTTTCGCAAGTACATACACTCCTCTGGTTATACTCACTCTTCTGGCTGGTTGGACCCGTTGAACCCCAAAATATTCAAGCAGGACTGTGTTTATCAAGAACAAGAATTAGAGGGGGTTATCATTTTGTTAGTGCTCTGCTGCTGTGAAGACTCTGGGGGTTCTGCGAGACAGAGAGAAGAAGACTGCAGGAGACCTGACGGTGTCAAAACACATTATTATAGTCCCTGCCTGGAAAACAGCAACTGGACCACCCTTGCAGAGAGAGAGAAAAACAGGAAAAACAGGGAGGGAGTGGAAAGGCAAGAGTGAAAGAGACAATGACACAGGCCATGATGAAGTGATGTGCAGTGTTTTTATAAACCAGACCTGGGAATCAGCTCTGATCTTTTGCATCATGAGATTTTTTTCTGTTGGACTCCTCACACTGTTTTTGAACTCTTCTTCCAGAGGTCCAAACAAACGAGGGTGTAAAGTGAGAAAGAAAAGCACTTGTGAGTCCCTCTGGATGTCAGTAATGGAAAAGAGGAGTAATCACCTCTATTGATTATTACCTCAATATGCTGTTCTGTCTGTTTTCAAAGTAAATCATCCTTCCTTTCTCTCTTTTTGGCATGTTTTTGGGAAAAGTTTTTTGTTTTTTCACACTTCTTGTATGCATCTTTTTTTTTCTTCTTTGGCTTCATATATAAAAAACAGATGATCTCATCTACTCTGAGTTTTAAACAAGCCATTCATCAGTCTGTGTGATACTTAGCCTCTGCACTAATGCTCCATATTTCCGCTCTTTAGTTGATGTGTGAAAGGGCTTTGAAACTCTTTCAACTGTCAGTATGCATTGTCATAATATCCACCCCCTTCTCCTCATTACCCCCACCCATTGGCCTGGATCTGCAAAGTATGGCTCAGTCCAGCACCGTGCACCCACAGATAAGCTAAGCTAGGGTGATAACCAGCACTGTACACTGATCCTCAGCGGAAAAACCCCGGAGCACATTTTGGGGGCTTGTAATCAGGTGTGTCGCACGGTGTCCTCTCAGCACACACTCGACACTCCATATCACACTCTACATTGTCCTCCTGCTGCTGGTAAGGTCACCTCGAAACCATTATTCACACCCTTCTACAACCGAAAAAACACCTCTGACGCCTCTGCATTTGTCAGGTGTAAATCAGCTGCCTGTGTAGCAACAGGGGTAGATGACAGAGAGAGGGCATCCAACTTCTGGTTCCATAAACCATCGCAAATCAAATCATCACACCAGGGGTTTTAGAGAAGGAGACAGGGAAGCCGGCTGCCTGCATTTTTCCCAGGGACTTGTGAGTCAGAACATCATTAGCACACAAACACTACTGTTACTCAGGCAGTGTAAAACGCCCTTCACTGACCCACCTTTTCCCTTTTTTGCTATCTGGAGACTCACACTTGGGCACGTGGTATAGCAGATCGTGCTGTGGTTTTTATGAACATGGCACTTAATCAATGTAATTAACCTTATTTGGGCCTCATTTGGCACTTATTTAAAATGAAAAACGTGGCTTTAATGATGGATAGTGTCACCGTGGTGTTCAATGCCAGACTTGATGAAAGGGAAGTTTTCCAAATGCCAAGTCCATGTAACATTGACACAGGGCATGTGTTTGTATCGAGTGTAATGAGGCTTTATTGGAGCCTCAGCTTACATGGTGCCAAGTTCTTGGCATTGCTAACTCAAAATGACTCAACGGTGCAATACAGAAAATGATGATGATGTCCGTCCAATCTACTTCGAATGTAGGGTATAGAAATAGAAAACAGAATCTTTGTGACCATACAATCAATAGATCTATTAATGAATTTTGATTTATACAGCCCCAAAATCACGAGTCAAGTTATGACACTGCGTTGTGTTAGTTTGAGAGATCCAACATTAATCCACCAATGAGCAACCAATTGAGCCACAGTGTCAAGAGGACACTTGCTTTAACAGGCAGAAAGCTCGAGCAGAACCAGACACACAGTGAAAAGCCATCTGCCTAAAGCAGAGAAAGTGGGACAGACAGACACACAGAGAGACAGAGAGACAGAGAGACAGAGAGACAGAGAGACAGACAGACAGACAGACAGACAGACAGACAGACAGACAGACAGACAGACAGAGTAAATTTATTTATTTTTATATATATATCAGTGCCACAGGAGCAGGTGTAGTGAGTTGGACCTGAGGGAATGAGCTGATGAGTATGAGTGAACAAGCTTCGTCAAATTACTCTGGGCCTAACCATGAAGGATTTTAAAAGTAAGAGTGAGAATTTTGAACTTGATCCAACAACCCAGTGAAGAGAATCCACTATAGGAGATTGAGTGTTTGTCCTGTGAGTATTTGTGAAGCGACATTCTGTGACAACTGGAGTCCATTAAGGGCAGACAAGCTGAGAGAGGTGAAATCATTAATGCAATAATCAATGCGGGATGAGATAAGGGCATGCAGGAGTATCTCCAGTTCTGTAGCAGACACTAAAGTTAAGATCTGGTTAGCTGCTTAACATGACCGTCAAATGAAGATGAGTGATCAAAAATTACTCCCAGATTATGAATATTAGAATGTGCTGCAGTGGAGCTCCCATCATGTCCAGAATGAAGGGCTTGTTTTGAGCCACAGCTTGTTTGTCATCACCTAGTTGTAAGTCATTCTTAGTAGTCCAGTCCCTAAAAGCATTTAGGCAGTCTAGTAGCCTAGATAACCTGAAAGCCTCATCAGGTTTAAAAGAAATATAGACATTCAACATATGCAACAAAAACAACAGCAGAAATTAAAGACGTTCAGTAACTATGTCAACAATAATAGAAGAAATAGAACTGAAACTAGCATTAACAACGATAAGAAAGTAATGAAGATTGATTGTTGTTTGTCAAGTCAGGCAGGTAGTTCATAACCACCATCCACAGGAATCTGCTGAACGAAGGAACACAAAAGCCCAAAGAAGATATATACAATGTTCAATCTTCTCCAAGCTTCATGTTTGATGCTAATGCTATCCTAAACACACTGAAGTGCCAATATTTTATTAGTCACCCATTAGCAAATGATTGCTTTTACACTTTATGTGATCTTGTTTGGCGGTAAAGCAGAACCACCTTAAATATTGTCAGATAATCCTCAAGACCTTCATCATGCTTTAGTTCTATAATTGTTAGTTTTCTTTTAGGATGTCTGTAGTGGTGGCGTGGTGTTTTGCAAAATCTCCCAACTGAACAGAAATTTGTTAAGGAGCAAGGGTAATCAAGAACTCCTGAAACTAGGCACACACTTCACAATCAACAAAATGTTAAATTCGATATTGGCTCTAAGGTTGATGGCACAAAAATTCAACCCACCCTGTATGCCATTTTTAAAACAGCAGCAACATGAATGCTTTTCCCATGTATGACATTTGGTGTCTCACACAGCATTTACAGATTTCCCGCTTTAACAAACTTCTCCCAGGCCATTTGTCCTATTTACTTGAAAATTGGTCAGCATAATAGTCCTTGATCATAAATTGTTTTTATTATTTTGGCAAATGGTGTGGCTTTGGCAGCATTCTAAAAAAATTTCCCTTAGCCGCAAAAGAGATATTAGTTGCGCTTCCTCCCACATACATTGTTAAGTCTGCCAAAAAGTTTTATGTTTGATAGGATTCCTGGCCTGGACACATCTATTACCAATAATCCAATATCATTATTACCAATACTACAAATAGCACCAAATACTGGTTACATCATACAATAAAAATATCATTCGATTTTTATGAAATGTACGCAGCCTGGTCTACACTTGTTATAAGACAACATGATTCAGGGTGTTCTCTGGATACAAAAAGATACCAAATTAATTCATGTTGTGTCCGAAACACATGAAAGTTTCTATCCCTGTCAACCATTTGTTGTCTGCTGATAACACAGTTGCTGTCATATGAGACATAACATCGCTGTTATGACCCCAAGAGATTGAAAACATCAAATTACTTGTAAGGATAGAAAGAAGAGAAGGTGCTGTTGTGACCTTTCAGTTGGCAAAAAACAAACCTCTGGTCTATGATAGCAGGATGAGGGGCCTTTGAAGGTAGCCAGCTGGCCCTGTTTGAAAGCCCATCGTCCAGGCAAATAGGTCAATGCTGCTGGGCCACAATCGCTGCTAGCGAATGGAAAGCGGGGCTCTCCAAGGTCCTTTAGTCTGATCTGTCGTCAACCAGCAGTGGGTGTCCAGCCAGGCCAGCGGTCAGCAGGTCGGCCCGATTGACAAGAGCTTTAAGGAGGGGACAGAGTGAGGGAGGGTGGAGGGAGAGCCGGAGGACAAGAGCCGAGTTGTGTTGCAAGGGCTGATTATGCGTGCTGTGGGGCTGGTTTCCTGCATGTTGTGTTTGTGTTGGAGCGGGCGGCTCCAGGCAGATGTTGCAAATGAAGGAGGTGCTGTTGTGTGTTGACATTGTGAGGAAAATCAACCCCGGATGACATCTGATTGAGGTTTGAAGAGGAAATGTTTCCAGTGACAGTGAAAAATACTGGACCCTCCACACTGTTTTTGATACATGATATCTATTTTTGTATCAATTACTTTCCAGAAACTCTTATTATTTTCCCAGAGCTGGCTGCCAGCTTTATGTAAAGCAGACTTAAGTGTTACCATCACACCGAAGACTACGGGATATGTCAATGTGGGGAAAAAAAATAAAATTGCCTGATTCACTCTTGCTCAATTTCGCAACAGAGAAAATGGCACTGGTAGTGTTTTTTATGAGAATCATTAAGAGTATGTCATTCTCTCCACAGTGTTTATGGCACTGTCACAATCAGCCTCCAGCTGTGCCCGCTGCCCACACACACACACACACACACACACACACACACACACACACACACACACACCATCCATCTGCCAGCGTAAGCACACAAACACTGCCTCAACAAACATCTGATGACCTTTTACCTTTCCAAAGCCACCTGCATACACACAATCGGACACCTACAAACACAAGTAAGCACACAGTCATCCACGCACAAAAGGTAGAGCTGTGGACTGATGTATAACCTTTGATAATGCAACATATGTTTGATTGGGAGGCTTTGACAGACTTTATGGTTGTACTGCTGAACAGAGATAGAGAACATGATCAGCACTACATAAAATATACCATGACAGAACAGATATTATCTTTATTATGGAGGAGGTGTAAAAGACCTTGGGATATAATTGCTCTGGTGTTATACTCTTTAAAGGGATAATTGAGTGCTTTTGAAGTGGGGTTGTAAGAGGTAGGCTTCTTGTCAATAGTAAGTGTATAACCCACAGGGGATGTCAGTTGACTCTGCCACTTTATTGAGAAACCATCTGGAGAACCAAAACAGAAACTAGGCTATCAACCACAACTGAGGGGGTCAACTCTACCACGCAATTTATATAATTTTGAGAAAGTCTGACCCAAACACTAATGTTTATCCAACTGTATGTTCTATTGAGAAAATTTTCAGCACTTAACTTTTCTTTCAGAAAACCCATTTACAAAACACTATTGTTTTACCTACAGTGCATTGATAGCTAATTGCTAGCAGCAGTTAATAGCCTAGCTAACACATCAGTTATCTGCCTTATGGGTAATACCATAGACTGTATAAATAATGGACGTTGTAGCCGTGATGTGACCGATCTGTTCCTGAGTGCTGTTTTGAAGCCAATCGACGGCGGCAGCCATATTGGAAATGTGGAACTCAACCAGGCATAGTGTGACGTAAAGAGACGGAGTTTGAGCCTCCTAGGCAACAGCTGTGTGTTTCATGTCCTTATTTGGGCAAAAACTTGTAATCTTAATATCTTCTGAACCGTCAGGTTAGAAAGAAATTCACCCCCCATACAGTGTGTACAGATAGAGAAATTAGTAGAGCCAAGCCATTTTATGAACCAGGCTGTAAACATGTTTATTTCTGCTGCAAAGATCGTCTGTTTTGAATTGGTGTCTATGTGGTTTCAGGTGTTTCTGCAGCCAGCCCTTAAGTGGATTCTCGATGAATTGCAGTTTATAACACTTCTGCATGGGCTTAATAGTTTGAGACTGGAGGTTGCCGCTTGTGTTATACAGTACCTATCAACAAGTAAACTACCTTTAACAACCATACCCCAACAAAAAACAAACTGCCCCTTTAAGCAGGTTAGATGGTGTAACCACATTGATTGTTGGGTAAAAATGTTTTAGAATGAAAATGCAGAGCTGCAGTCATTCATGCTTTACTGACAGTGAAGTTTCAGATTTAGATATGTTACTTTTTTGGCTCTTTACACTTTAAAACTCAACATTACTATATAAAGACAGAGCTGCAATTCATTTAAGAATTTGAAGTCATAAAGCAACTTGAACTACATGTCAAGTCCTTCCTAAAAACAAGGGTTAAGCCTATTGATTAAGTAATTTATGCTTAAAGTTGTAGCCTATAGCTCTGGATTTACCCCCATTTTTTATTTATTTTTTGTACTATATTAAACTTTAACAATATCCAGTTGTAAAACTAGACGAATATTTTTTTAAAAATGGGAAAATTTGTAATGATTTGGTAAAGTCGAAACTGAAAACTGAAAAAGCAATTTACACTCAAGGCATTCAAAGTTGCATCATTGCGCAACAACGATGAGTTGCCGAGCGGAGATAAATCAGTTCAAATCCTCCCTCCTTTCCCTTCTTGTGACTGGTCCTTGCCTCTGTCAGTCAGGGGGAGGGGTGCACCGCTAATTTCTATATGCCTGCTTGTCAATTTAAGAGTCAGATTGCATTCTCGCGCGTGGCTGTCAGCAGCAGCAGCGAGCTTCAGTGGACGTCCACAGCCTCGCTCTGTCAGGGATTTCTCCGGGATCACAAGAGACGCTTGAGACGTGCGTCTACCTGCGTACACTGAAACCCTTGCATTTGGATATTGCTGCCACTTGAAACGCATCCGCACACTTCAGTCTCGTGGTGTTTTCCCAGCTTTTGAAGTGAGCTGCTGCGTAATGAACTGCACGCCCGAGGGGAGACTCAACACAAAACTTTAAAGGAGACTTCTGGAACTTTTGGAGTTACATCTAAAGTGTATATCGCGGAGAGCTCATGTAATTTACCATAATCCGTCAGAAGCGGAATATTTCTCCGGGGAACTTACAGAAGGTTTTTGTTTTTTTTAACATGTTCAGCAAGTGCTCCGTTGTGTTATTGAATGTCCTCTTTCTGGTACGGGTGCTCTCGGCGCACGAGTGCACGGCGTGTAACCTCCGGACATGCCCCGTCAAAGCCCCGCATGGCTGCGAAGGTGGCCGGACGTTGGCCAGGGATCCGTGCGGGTGCTGTGACCAGTGTACCCGGCTGGAGTTGGAGACCTGCGGGGGACAGGACTGGGCGCACGGCTACTGCGCCCTGGGGCTGACCTGCGCGTCTGTCAACAAAACAGGAGCAGCCACAATCCCTGAGATAGGAGTGTGTAAAGGTGAGTACCTGTCTGAAACGAAGCCATAGTATACTTTTGACAGTTTAGAGAGATTAAAAGTGTCACAGTAGAGTCGTTAAATAGTCTAATAAAAGAGCTGTGGGTGTCGGTTCTTTTCAGCCCTCATCTCTTTTAAGTGGCTGGAGGGTATGACTATTGAAACGTCACTCAAGTCCTGCCTGAAGTGACTGTGTCAGTGTTTAACTTGTCTCTGGCTGCCTGCAGCAGCTCCTCAGGTCTGAGGGGCTCTTGACTGCCAGGAGAGGAGTCATGTTCAGCTGCTCTTTCTTCTCCTCAAAGCTTCATTCACTCTCAGCTCTGAGGCATGACAATAAGTTTGGCAGCAGTGATTTGGCACTAAGTTACACTTTAGCTTTTAGTAGGCTCTGTCCTGTTTGCTCCACAACTCAAAGACATATTTGTTCAAAAGAAAGGAGGGATGAGTATAGTCGGAAAAAAGTGTTTGAATCTGTGTGAGGGCAAAGTTGTGTAAATGCCATGGCGTGACAACCATGATTATTGTGTTTTGAACATGGACTTCACTATAATATGATAAATGTGCTGCTCTAACTTCTTTGTATTGTTTACACCATATGCTTTGAGTGTGTAACTCAAATATAATAAGTTGACAGCACGATTACAAAGTCCCCTGCAGACTTTCAGTTCTGAATCAACAGTGCTGCACTGTTCTGTTCCTACCGAGCAGATCTGGGCTGTTGCACCAGCATTCTGCTCATTTTACGCACAATTTGAGCAACTTTCAGAACTTCAAAGAAACGTAAAGGGTGTCCAGTTCCTCACAGTGAATGAAGTAAGTAGCAACAGTGTCCCCTGAGGAACAAATACCCGCCGTGAGGACCCCCTGGCCCCTTCACCTGTGCTGTCTCCAGCGTGTTTCTTGATGATTGAAAGGGACTGACATGACTGTAGCAGAGAGTAAACAGCTCTCAGTGGGTGTCTGGATCCCCTGACCCTGCTATGTCCCTCTGTGGGGTGGTCCAAGTCAGGGCTCCACCAGGGTTTTCAAGGGGTCTGAAGCCCCCAGACCATCCCAGGAGACGCTTCTGTTGCTGCTGAATGTGCCTCAGGTACGGGTTAGGCGGGCGTCTGGAGGACATCTCTGCAAATTAACAGCTTTGGAATGAGCCGCAGACCTAATGGCTTCTCTGATTGAGTCGTGCCTCAGCTCCTGTGGCTCCAGAGGCCTTAGAGCACGCCACTGACCCCTAAATCAGACACTTGTACACACACAAAGCTCAATATCCCAGAGGGTCTAGGTGGGGGTAAATCAACACCTCCCAGTGTGTTACCAGGGGCCACAGTAGGCAGGCTGCTGGAGGCTGATCCCAGATTTCCCTCCTCAAGTTGCAAGGGTCTTAAAGTGATTAGACTCGCAATCAGGAGTAGGGGGTAAATGTTTCCGCTTTCTGATCCCCTGCTTTTCTACTCACAGTTTTCATTTTCTGGGTGGTCAAAATCTGTTGTCATCCTGAGGTGACAAATTGAGTGTTATATGGGAGATGAACTATGGTAGTACGCTAATCAGTTCAGTCATTACATGTTTGTACGACTAAAAAACTGGTTGAAATAGCTCCAGTTACACCCATTTTGACCTGGAAATGTTACATAGTGTTCGAGTTAATCCATTTTATAGAGGACGTGTCCAAACGAGGGCTTTGTTGCCATGACATCTCACTACTTTCAACAGTGTTAAAAACAAATAGTATTACAAAAAATAAGTTGTAATAATGAACCATAGAAAATGTTCCAACTTTCCAAACACAATACCGGGGAATTGACCTATGACGGAATTGGTCTCTGGTCTCTTAAAATGTTGTTTCAGGTGTTGGCAAATAAACCGGTCCACACACATATATGGTATGATACAGAACGACATGATAACACAATATGATTCTAAACAATATAATACGAAAAAATAACATACAATAAGATACTATTTGATACGTAAGGGATAATGTATGGTTAGCAGGTGGTTATGGGAAATAGAATCCTGACATAGTAAGACCTGGATGCAAAGTGGAGGGGTCTTTGTAGCAATCGGTAACCTAAAGTTGCTCCCCTCCGCCGCTGCCTGACGATTTAGCATGCTATCCGAAACTAACATTTTAGCCGCATTGTTTTGATGCCAACAGAAACTAACTGTTTTTACCTCACGGTTTTACTCCATGGTGTCAACAAGCAAAAGCAAAATATGCCTGAACTCTTTTCCGTGGATTTATTTGACATGACGTGTGATCAGTTTGCCCCTGGCGTTGCTCATATTAGTGAAAGTAAATAACTGTCGTCAAGGGGTTTTGACCAATCAGAAACAAGCATCTTACACAGCTGGATGATAAAATATGACAATGTATGATGCAATGAAATACAAATAGATGCAGTACAATAGGTATGATATAATAAGATACAATACAAAATCATCTACTAAATAATAAGCAAGTTTCTGATCAATTACAGTGTTACACTAACCAATAGTGTGGATATTTTCAATCCCACTGGTACTGTGGGGTTCATCATTTTTGGCCACCACTCAGATCTTTGCACTGAGGTTGGTATAGGCCAGAAGCAAATGGTAACAGAACATCCCTAACTGGGAAAAGTCATTCATGTCATTCACCTTATCATATTAGTCCAGTAGTCTGTCAGTCAGGCAAAATTATTCAGACTTTGCAGCTAAATGACTTGTTTTGATGTTCCTGTTGTATTCCTGTGTCCGTCCTCCCACGCCAACTTTCCCCGAGCTCTAGAGGCACTTAACATACCACGTAACAGAATGTCAGTCGTACAGGGACGTTATGTCCATTGCACTCTTTCACATGCCGTCTACTTCTCCCTTCCTCTGGTATTATCTAATGTTTCAAAGACTTCCTTTTTAGCTCACTATCAGCCAGAGGGCCTCCAGAGGTCAGCTTTCCCATCCTGGCTCTGGATGCCAAGACAAGCAGTCTCAGTAGCTGAGAGAGGAATCCCCGGGGATGAAGCCATAGACTTTGGCTAGAGTCATGCCAGGCCAGATAATAGATAGCAAGGCTGGACCAGAGCGGGGTCAGACTAAAAGGGGTCTAGGCCAAAGCAGACCGGCTAAGAATGAACTGGGCTGAGTAAAAAATAAACCAACAAGACAATGCCTGTAGTATTGAGTCTTTCGTTGATTGTTTTGACTTCTACCTCTTTTTCACTATGCCAGATTTAGCGCCCCACACAGACAGGCACCCCTGCCACCATCACCTCAAATGAAAACACCCTCCCAGGCACAGGAAAGCCTCGGGATGGAAAATATGTGGAGCTGAGGATCATTTAAAGGTGAAAGGAAATCACAGGGAAAATTTTGGTGTGCTTTATTGAAAAGGCTTCTTGTGCTTTGCCAGTCTTGCTGGCCGTCTGGGAGAGCTATTAAGAGCACAGGCTGGCTCAGGTTAAAGGCAGTATTACAGCACCTTCACCTCTTTCATTGGCTGGTCGGAGGAGTCATCCACGTGACAATGCTTAAGTTGGGAAAAGGGTTCCCAGGGATGCTTTTTTTAGCAGTCACATTGATTCACTTTAACAGCAATATATTTTACAATAACATACTTTTTCCTATGGTGGAAAGTCTGTTTTAGATGAATATGGATCAACATTTGCGTTTCATTTGGATTTATAGTATTTTAAAGGAAAGCCATGGATGGAATTCAAAATATTTCAAGTCCCTTTGGATCATCTCATTATTGTTTCTCTGACCCCTAACAGAGAATGGTAATCATTTTCATTTGAAGAGGTTATTTCAGGTTAGAGGAGGCGGGTTAATATTCTATGGGGTGCTTACGTGTAGCTACTTGAGAGTAGAGTATCATGATAAGCTCCAACCCACATTGTTGACTAAGACCAGGGATGTAAACGCTTGGGAAGGAGTTACTCAGTGTTACAGTTAGTCTCATCCTGTTTACTCTACTGCCACTCTTACCCAATTAGACAACTGTGAAGGGGGCTCTTCTGGAGGTATATGCATGCATTTATTCAGACTTGCATGTGAAAGAAACACTATGGACCATGTGTACGTTGGGGCCCTTTAATCCCAAGGTTCTGGTGCTTATTCAGCTCACATGGCACTAACTGGACACATTCCTTCCTATCGTGAGGTTTCATCCAAGTTGGAATAAGCCCCAAGGTGCCATCCGAGGGGGCACAGGCCTCACCAGGCGAAGAAGGAACAATTTGTGGGTATGGTGCAAGTGGCCTTGGTACAGAAGAGGCGTTCCAACAGCCAGCAGAGATTGAAACCCTGGGAGGGCCCCATGCTGTGGAACAAAAGCAAACAAATGGGCTCAATGGCTGAAGTAGCGTGGCACGACGAGGAGGGAGGAGGGATGGCAGCCCAGAAATACACTGGACACTTCAGTAATGTTGGTGCCAGGGCTATGTGTTGCAAGAGAGGCTGTAAGCTGGCTAACCTCAATACACTTTTGGGAAACAAATGTAGGTTACTGGCACATTTGGGCTTGTGATTACGCTGTATCTGCAACTTTAGCCAATGTCCTTTTATTTCCAGGAAAAACTGGTGAAATTGACAAAACAGTCCAAGTTAAAAGTTCATCCTCTCCCTCTATCCTGATTCCTTCTGTAGTGCTCCCTGATCATCCAGAGGCTGGCCTGGAGGATGAGCGCTGCCCCCTGATGACAGGCTGCGACCGAGCAGGAGGTCAGTGTGTGTGTGATGCCCGTCACTCCTGCTTGGGCTCTTTCACCTACCCGGACCAAGAAACCTGCATGAAAGCAGGCAAATCAGGTAAGCAATCTCCCTCCATCGCACATGTTGAAACACAGATGCATGCACAGAATTGAACTCCAAGGGAATAATGCTGTCCATTGAGAGGAGCTAATCCATAACAGATGTGGCTCTGAGGTGACTAATGCTACTTACATATCATAGTGATGACACACATGCTAAGGCTTTGTCAAGTGGGTCCCCATTCACCCTTGAGAGGTGCCATTGTCTGTGACTCATTGATGACTGTGGTTTCTGTGTGTTTGTGTGTGTGTGGTTGGATTTCAGAGGGTCGCAGGCACGAGCACAGGGACAGACACAGAGAGAAGTATGTGGGACCATCCAACCCGGCCTGCCTGTTCTCTGGGTGTAACCTGACCGCCGAGGGCTGTGTGTGTGAGTCTCAGAGCTGCCACCACCACTTCGCCTACATCAACCGCAGCCAGTGCCAGGAAGCAGCAGGTAAACTTTCAGTGACCTGCAACTGGAACACACCACCTTACAGCAACTGAACACTGCTTTAGTCAGCCTGAGTTATTTAGTGTTCAAGGTGAGGGCTTTATGACTGAGTCTGAAATGATAGTACCACAGATCTACTTCTGCATCATGTTCCATGCTTAATTCAATCACAGCTTAAGGTCCATGTTCTCTTGTACAAATTAACTCTGACCACAGAAGTCTTATGCATCAGCTCAATGATTGTGAAAGGGATTATACTGTCACTGACAAACAAAAACAATATTCTCATGATTGTTACTAGACTTCTACTTCAAGGAAAAGGATCCTTTAAAGCTCCCGTGAGAAACTTTTGTTTTTCTCAATTTTGTCTGACACCCCCCTGGCAGTGGCTACAAGCTTTGAAAATTACTATAAAGAAGTAATCCGTCTTGACGCTCTTGTTTGCCTTAGGTCACTCAGAAGCATCAGTATTTATTTCAGTCTGTTTCATAATCAGTTAGAAACTCCTCACAGGAGCTTTAAACTCAGTGAAGTGGTTAGCAGATATTTACAGATATTAACTAGCATCTGAAGCAGAAAATAGATTAAGTCAGGTAAGTCAAGTGGATTGGAAATGATCATGTAGAGGCAGAACTTCAAGGAACAGATTCTCCAGGAGGACAGCAGGGAGAGTGGCAGGTTAAATCAAAAGCCGTATTGAGTACAGAAGTTTTGTACTCCATACAGTAACTGATGCCAGTATATGTCATGCAATAACTTATATGATAACTAACATAACTTCTAAAAAGAGTTTCATTACATGCCAAAAAATGACAATAATTACTTATTTTTTTATTTGACTCAGAATCTGTCGTTCCCTAGAGTAAAGGATGAGTGATAAAGATTTTGTAATGTTATCCAGGAAATAAAAAAACTCCTAAATATCATGCATAGTACTTACATAATGACATTTTACTTAGCAATGGTAATGATAGGAATATCTGTCTAGAATGTATTCTTGTCACTTATACTGTTATTTGTCTAGTATCTAATTTTATTCATCTCCGACAATAAATACAAAAAATATGGACTAAAATAAGACTTAAATCTTATTTTGATTTCACAGGGACTTTAGAGTTGAAATTCTGATACTATCTTTTGGTTAACAGGCCAATAGCAAATACAGATTGCACTTCAATTCCTCTTGTGAAGGAGTGAGTACATAAGTAATAATAAAAAATGCAACTGTCCCTTAAAATCACTCTAAAGCGCACAGTAGTATGCGTGTAGAGTGCCTTTGTTTTACATGGCAAAATGTCTCTATAAAAGCAGACTTGTTGCCGCCTACTCAGGTCTTCATCAGGGTCAATATCAGCAGTGTCTGCTGCAAACATGAAGTATCCAGAGAGCACTTATCTGTGACTAAAACAAAGACCCAGCAGCACTTCTTCTCTGTTGTCTTCATACATGGCACTTTATTTGATAACACAGAGAGCAGGGATAGTGAAGTGTCAGGGGTGAGGGTAGGAAAAGAGGAGACAGAAATGAAAATAAGACAAGAAATTAAAATGTTGAGTAAAAGCAAGATGATAGGATAAGACTGACAGAGAAGCAATAACAAAGTCTCAATTGCAAGTGAAAGGAGCTGCCAAGAAACTGATGGTGGAATTGTGGCGTTCTGGAGATCCTAAGGCACAGGACACGGTCCTTTAAAGAGTTTAAGATGAATGGCTCACTGTGTTTCACAGATTAAAAGATAGAATCCCTTGAACTATGTGAGCCCATACAAGAATAATCTGTGTTTACTTCTACTCTTAGCAGCCTCGCTGATTGACACCTCAAAGTGAAAACCGTTATTGGCACAGAGAGAGTTTGGTTCCTCCTTCGGATTGTGAGGTGCCTTCTAGTAAGACAAGCTTTAAGTGGCGGCTGCCATCTGAGTGACGTTAGTAAAATCAGACAGGGCTAATACTGAGTGAACTCACTGAACTTTCGTGTATGTTTGGTAAACCACATCTAACTGGACAAGCTTTTCAAAGCCATTAACTAGAGAACCATACTTAAAAACTCTAGGTGCAGGGAACTGATTAAGTCTGAGGCATGTGACTGTGACTGTTAACGTTTAAATCCACATGCTGCTTTCTTTGATATTCAAAGATCTCCCTGTCTTGCCATAGAGTTATGGCTTTAGATATGCATCACTATAACTGGAAACATGGCATGCATATTTAAGATTAATTAGCCTGCAAATAACACAGAAAATGTATAAAGTGTGGGAGTTTGTCTTGAGCTGTTTCTTAAGAAAGAAAATTCTGCAGAAAGTGTGTTCATCAAACATTATATATTTAAAAAGCTTCATTGTTGAAGTCACAATGAAAGATCTACTGTTAGGCTTCTCTGTTTTGTAACTCACCTCGAAGTCCGGGCCCAACAGATGACAGTTTAAACTAACACAAGTGAAAACTGTAAACAACATTTTTCAGCAGCTTATGAGTTCTCACTGCGACACACACCCACCCCTCTGATGGCCCCTCATTAAGTAAGAAACCAGGATGTGTGTGTGTGTCTGTAAGAATACATGTGTATGTGGAAAGAAGCACAAACGTTTACATAATGTTTATATACCGAATCCCGTGTGTGTGATAAACCTATATGAATGGGCATCTGAGCGTGCGTGTCTGCATCTGTGCTTGTGCGTGTGTCTGTGTGTGATAATTATCTTGTTTATGTAGATGTCTCGGCAGACAAGTTCCTTTGTCTGTCACCAGCAAGAGCTTCCTCTGAAATCAGACCAGGACTCTGTGGTTAGGATCTTTTACTGACTGCTTCTATCAACCCCTTGTTGTCTTTGGACCCAAACAGTTATTAAGATCTGTGTTAGCATGCCCTGCTAGACTGTGACAAGCAAAGATATCCTGTAAACCTGCATCCAATGAATGAAAGCTCTATGATCAGACTTGTCTTCACATGCATTAAAGCAGACCTTGTGTCCACACACTTTGAGAGAACCTTTGGAGACATCAGTCAGAAATATAAAGTCTTCCTTAGACTTGTGAGCTTACACATGGTAATACTTTGCCCTCACACTTTCTCTCTGACTCACTCAGTAGTTTTGTCCATCCCTCTGCTGTGACTCACTGTGATCTGTTAAAAGTCAACATCTTTTTTTGCCCTGTCACAGTTGGTGTAAATGTTTCCTCTTGTTGTTTCAGTGGAATGATTTTGATTATGGGTTTACACGATGATGCAAATGTCCAATCAAAAGCCAAACTGTGTTCCAGACGTATTACCGTCATACAGGAAAAGAGGATGTGATAAGTGTAGGGGAGGGGAGGAGGGGAGGCAGACAGAGGAAGATAGCAAATCACAACTTAGACCAGCCATTTTGCTGAGGTAATTGTGTCAAGTACAGGCCCCGTGGTCCCGGTAGGGTGGTGTTTGGTAATTCTACACCATAGGATGGCTTACATACTTCATCCATGATAAAGACCCTAACTGAGGAATTCCCTTGCTGCAGCCCACTGACAGGAACAAGCAGCAGCAGTCACTGCATATTTTGGAGTGTTTAGGTGATTCATACCCATGGCAGCACTTTAATACTAACATCTGCTCGGAAACAGTGAGAGTTTAAAAGTCAAGGTGAGCCATAGCAGTCAGACTGTCTTTGTTTTGCTGGACTGATATTTGGGATTTGTTGAAAATACACATCTTTGTAAGTTTATTTCCTCTAAACAATAAATAACGATCAAGGAGAAAGCTACTGTATTTGAGAGTGGGATATGTGTGCTTGATTGTGCTATAGATGGTCCAATACCACCTTTTCCTCCCTGATATTAAGTATACAAGTATTGGTTGATACCGAGTACTGAAGTGACTCATTTCCTAGATGTTTGAACAGAAATTTAAATCCTGAGTTACTGACTAATCTAAAGGAAAGAAGACGCTCCAATAAACTGAATGACCATAATTTATCACTGCTAAACATGTGTCTGCAGGTTAACAATGTTAAATTGGTTTACAGAGTGTGGCTGAGGTTACGTCTTCCTAGCAGGGTAACATTAGCCTGACTGTGCTGGTTATACATTGCTTAGGGGTTATACGCCAGTTTAACCAGACACAGCCTACATACAACTTTATCTCCATTTTTTTAATCAAAATACTGACAAACATTGCTTCTTTACATCTGACTAGTAGAGCATTATAGTATTATGGCAGTGGGCATTAAACAGAGCTACAGCCCAGGCTAGTAGAAGGTGGCTGTCTGTCAGTTAAGACACAATATATGACCACCATTTCAGTTTTACAATAATACAAATATTGAAGATTTGTTAAACTAAGTAGCAATTTGATGCCAACCAGCAAGGATGACGACGTATATATGTTTAGTCAACTAAACAAACACATCCTTCTGGAGTACCCATCCAATCAGGTGCATAAAAAAATACATTCAGCAAATGATTCTTTACATTTTGATAACTTTTTTTCCCATGATAATTTACAGAATTTAAATTACCCAGTTGTTTATGGTTTCATTTTGGTGCTTTGAGTGGTGTACTCACTGACATCGCATTTATGGAGGGATCAAAGACCAATACCAGCACCGGTATCAGTATCTGACCAACTCTTATTGATAGCTTGCGTTTGAGAAATAATACTATGAAAATTGCCCCACGACGGTAGTTGGTAGTCAACGATGAAGGAGCAGTGCCCACTATGATACCATGGCACTAACTGACCTCGCTTCCACAAATCTGCCCACCTATGCCACCTCTGTCCTGCTTCAATCTGCGATTGTGAAAGGACCGTTAGTTCTGCTTGGCTGCAGCCTCTTTGTGGCAAAGCTATTACTGGCCATGCCAGACCGCGGCTGGCTGGCGGGGGCGTGAGACGTCTCAGTGGCTCTATGGCCCTGTTGTACCCTGCAAGCTGCTCGTTTCCCAGTGTGTGCGTATTTTATAGGAGTGTGGGTTGTGATTTCAAAGAGGCAACAAAACTCTTATGTGGAGATTGAGACAAAGAACTTCCCTTTGAGGCATGCTGGGATTGCTCTCAACCTCAGACCACTACTCTTGGTCAGCCGCTGACCGAACCAGCCAGCATCAGGCCAGCAAGGAAAGCCAAGACACACACACACGTCTTGAATATCTCGCTCCAACCCTCACTCAGTTAACTGAATCTGGATCTAAAAACCTCAGCTCATTGACCTGGCCATGACTATTTACAAATCAAAGACACCCCGCCTGCAGCTGAAGCCAATCCTCTTGTTCCCAGGCACATTTCTTCTATCATCCTTCATTTTTTCCCCTTCCCTCTGCAAGGGGCAAATCCATATGGCTAAAATCCATACATCACTCAACTGCCTCTTCCAGTTTCTTCAACAGCTGTCTACGCCTAATGTCTCCCACAGACTTGCGTCTACATTTATTACATAAGGGCTGAGGTATTTTTTAGTATTGTGTCCTCTGACTGACAGTGCACGTGACAACTTTTCAGTTTTTTATTCCTGTGCTTTTTGCACTGGACCCTGGAGCAGGGCATGTTCTCCTTTTCATTTGCATCTTATGCCACATATAACAATAGACCATGCAGGGTTTGGATCTCTGTCTGAGGGACGGGCGCTTTCGCCAGAAAGGAGTCCCCTATGCGCTCTGTCAAAGGCCTTATCTTATTGGCCATCGGACGGCAGGGGAAGGGTGTGTTCCAATGGAATGCACACATGCTTTTGTACACTTATGTACACACACAAACATGAAGTCTTTGTACAAATGTGCACCTTCATGTGGACATTCTCATTACCTAACCCAAACAGCTCATTCACAGCTGCAGCGGCGTCACTTATGACACTAGAATCACGTTTTTCATCTGCAAATATTTAGCTAAAGAGCAAAGAGCAAGGCGTGCAGGGAGCAGATGCGGGCCTGTCGGCTGCATGCCTACGCCTGACTACCTCAAGCCTCTGACCATAGTGTGAAGTTCCTATCCAGTGTTTTGTCTGCGTGACCCTGCCTGTGCGTTTTGGCCCAGACCCCTTCCCAGACCTGCTCCACAGTCCTCACACATATACTCGCACATGCTGAAACACATGGCCAACAATGCTGACTTTCTCAGCTGTAACTGCTGGTGGGCACCAGGCCAGGCCCCCACAGCTTTACGTGAGACACGGCCCTGATGTGTCCCTTTGCGGAGCAACTTTATAAAACCTGAGGACGGACCAGAAACCCACGGAGGGCAGCTGGACTGAGACAGCTTTGTTCTCAGCTGACTTGCTTCCAAAGTCAGTCGGTGAACAGAACTCACATTGTGTGCTTTTTCCATGAGTAAACTCAGGCTGTCAACACAGCCTCCTCTGCCTGGCCGAGCCGCTCGGGTTCGAGAAAAGACTGTGCTCCTTGTACGCAGGCTTAAAGAGAAGAAAAAGCCCATTTAGATAGGAGGTGTTTTTCTTTCTTCAATGAGCTGCTGAGATGCCAGAAATATGCTTTGTTTACAAAAGAGGCCATTCTGTGGTAATGAAGCAATTTCCGTATCCCACCTTTTCTAAACCAGCGTCAGGTGTGTGTGTGTGTGTGTGTGTGTGTGTGTGTGTGTGTGTGTGTGTGTGTGTGTGTGTGTGTGTGTGTGTGTGTGTGTGTGTGTGTGTGTGTGTGTGTGTGTGTGTGTGTGTGTGTGTGTGTGTGTGTGTGTGTGTGTGTGTGTGTGTGTGTGTGTGTGTGTGTGTGTGTGTGTATTGTATGTATTGTTGCAGGTTGTGCATTAAGGAGCATATGTTTTCTAATCTGCAAAGAGCATTTATCAAGCATACCAAATCAGGGCTTTTGTGTTTGTGAAGACTGGAGTATGGCCACCATTGTGATGCGTAGATTGGTTCAGTGGCTGCTGACTCACTAATTATAGCCATTTATGCTCAGAGATGGAACACAAACAGCACAGGATAAAATCCATTTGTTGCTGACTTTTTCCATCGTCTCTGTCTGCCTATTGTGCTTATAAATGCACCAGCTAGAAAATTATATTAATTGGACCTGCAAGGGTTGGACCACTTCCACAGATGGACACAATTCAATTCATTTGAATGACAATGGTATGTCTGCCAGCTGCTTTCCCAGCCCACTCAAACCCTCGCCATTATCACTCGTGAAAGAGTAATCAGCCTCCTCTGGGGAACATACAATACACAGAAAAAGGGTTTTTCAGTGCAGAACGTTGAGCAAGATTGTCCCAGGGTATTTTCTATGGCTTTAAATAGTGTTTGGTTTTGCATATGAAAACCTGTCTTCAAATGAGCAGCAGCAGACTATGTTAGACTTCACTGGAAGTAAAACATTTGCCAATCAGAGCCTCCAACTGAAGTTTATTTAACTGCAGCATAGGAATGAGGCCAAAAACCGTTAACAGGGTTGTAGCCTCCCTTAATTCAGGGGTTTTTCCCTCATTTTCTATGACACCATTCAGCTACAAAGTTTATCAATGAGAGCTTTGTGGCAGTCCTCACTGTTCCCAGGTTGCTAGAGTAAACAGTACAGTACAGATACCTCACACTCCTGCTCTATTTATCTGAAGCCAGAAAAATCCAACGTTTCCCTTATCCTCAATTTCATCTGTCAGAAATATTACCCTCACCCACCAAAATACAGCAGCCACAGTCTTACAGCCGCTCTACTCAAACTTCATCAAACAGAGACTCAAATTAAATGCCAGCAGAGCATCGGATCAGGTCAGAGGGTTTATCTGAAAGGGCGGTAATGGAAGAGATCATACTGTACGATTCTGAGGAGTTGAGGACTGGTAAAGCAGAAGCATTATCAAGGTATCAGAAGTCTCAACAAGAAACTGTTCCCTAGTTCAGTTTCCACATCTTGCGGCAAACCAAGAGGGATCCGCTTACAGGTCTTCAAATATCAGGGATGAGGCATATCCTCTGAAGGACTGGAGCCAGCACCAGTCTGGGAAGATCATCAACAAAACTCAGCTTCTGGAAACACTACCAAAACTTTGAGCAAAGTTACGCAACCTCAGCCCGTATCCTTCCCTCTCCTCAAAAACCATATGTATGCAAAGATTGTCAAGTATCCCGATTACTTAAATCATAGCCCATTTAAACAAACTCCGGTATGAGGAAGTCATCTGTTGACACATTTTGTCCTTTAAATGTCAGAGATGATTTAAAGTATGTGTGTAATTACCAGATTTTCCACTGTCTCATCCATAATCTCTGAGCTGGTTAATGCTGCTTTTCCGCTCTTCCTCTCAGCTGTCAAAGTGCTACAGAGTGCGTATTTGTTGTGCTTTCAGCAGGGGAGCTTGAAAGTTACTTACTGATCGACAATTATGGGAGAGGGCTCGAGTCTGCTCTCCCTAGTCCCTTCTCTTCTGGCTGCACTGTATACATTACAGAGACTCTGAGAACCAAAATAAACACATCCCTTTGGTTTGGTAATCCAATCTTTGTAAGGTAGCTACTGTTCTCATACAATGTCTGTACAGAGGGGCGCTCCACTTTTCTTTTCCTGAACCAGCTCCAAAATACACCCCTGAGCCCCTTGCCCAATTTTTCAGTACCTCTGCACCTTATTCCCACCTAACAAGGGGCATCAGAGCTTATTATGTCGGCTCTAGCGAATACACAGACAAATACATCCTGGTATGCAAAGTGAAGGGAAGATTCTGAACTGCAAGAATGGGGGCTCTGTTATGGTTGGCTGGTATTAATGCTTTTAAAAGTGGTGTTTGGATTGTGAGCCAGTCGAGCCAGGCCGGTTGGGATCAGAGGCCAAGAGGATATGAAGAGAGAGGATTGTCATGTAGCGCTGCTTAGACTTCTCTGACAGTACGCTGTGAAGCTGTCACAGACTGAAGTGGGGATCTGATGACTGTGCAAGGAGTATGTGTTGGGTGACTGTGTGAACTCAGCTTTTAGAGCGTAACACGAGTAGTGCTGTTCTTAAGTGGCTCAACTGACACTATGAGGAGGCTGGCCTGGAACACACACACAGACACACCAGAGTAGAAAAACACTCCCTCCTCTAGGAGAACAGTGTGTGTACTGTCAGAGCTATGAGCAGTTCAAGGTAGTTTAGCGGAATGTCATTCAAAAAGGACTACAACTGCAAAATGTTTGTATTTTATGTGCGTCAAAATCTAAAATTGTGTACGTTTGTATGTTTCAGAGGAGCTGAAGTGTGCCGGAGTGACGTGTCCCACCCTGCAGGTGCCCTCCTGCCCCAAGGGTTCAGTCCTGACCAAGAGTTACACGCCCCCTGCTGGTTGCTGCCCCTCCATCCCACCCCAGTGCACTTGCGACCTCCGTGCCTGCCGCAAGCCCCAGTGCCCGAGTGGTCAGCGCACTGTGCCAATCAGCCAGGCCAGTGGTCAGCCAGGGGACTGCTGTGATGTCTTCGAGTGCCAGAAAGGTGATTTCTCTCAACCGCACACTACAAGATCTGTTTCGATTGCCCCCCCGCTGAGGGTAGCAATAGCACAGTTGGTGTGAGATTCCTCGCCTCTAAGGAAGCAATTATTTTCCTCAGAGTAAGGCTTTCTTCCCCGCTGACCAAATGTCCACACATGAAAAGAAAAGTTGCTGATTGGATAATTACTGTTGGGCTGTTTATCGAGCTAAGCCGATGCCTCCCAGGGCTAAGACCAGAGTTCAAAGACATTTTTTTCAAGGGTGTTTCCACAAATAATCCTATTGCCTGAAGAGATATTAATACAGTTTAATTGGTCCTTTTAAAGCAGATAGCTTGTGTACTGTTTTCTCACATGCTGTGGAAGAGATAGATGAAATGCAGGGGAAAAGAAGATAGGGGAAGCAGATGTCCATCACATAGAGAGACCTTTGCGCCCAGAGGCATTTAGGAGAGTCAGGAAGGCAAGGGAGGGGACCTGTGGTATTGGTCTGTTTGCTCTGCACTCCCAACAAATATTCGCTGTTTTACCAACAGAACAAATTCCCATTCTGGCCCCTCCACATGCATAAATGTGTGCCGTGTCCCGGAATTAATGGACTTAACGAGCCCAGTGACCAGAAAAGTGCTTAGGCTACGAATTTGCTCAACAGAAGTGCAGTGTCAAAGGGTTCCTGTCTGGTCACACGTCCAAAGGGAAAAGGTTCAACAGTTCATTGATGGGAATGCTTTTTATGTGCTCCAGTCTGCCAGTTGGGAGGGTAATCAAGTCCGGCAGGCCGGCGGGGGCTGAATGGCAGCCGCGGGGGCCATGGGATCAGTGTTTTGATAACAAGTGTCTGCTGCTCTTTGGGCCCAGGGCTTGATGCCTTTTGTGTTGCCCCTACCGTCCGTTAGGCCTGCATGACTGCGCGCCGTGTCAGAGAGCTGTACAGACAGGGACATGGACAAGGACACACACACTGGGCCCCTTCGTCATCTTTCCTGTCCTGTAGAGGCCCCTAAGCTTTGACTACAAATACTGTATCTTAAAGCTGAACTTACTCCCAAATGTTGTACCTCTTCTCTAATGGAACACCCTTTAACATGGCCCCCATTGTCTCTGTGTGTCAGGCTTGGACTGATTAACTTGTTTCCATTGCCCTCTTGGCTCAGGGCTCACATTTAGTCAGGGTCAATGTGTGCAGTGACAATGAGTCCCACCTGTGTGTTTTGGCCTCCACTGATGATAGACTCTTTCCACTGTCGGCTGTAGCTGAGTTTGGTCCAAACCTGGCAGCGCCGGCCAATCTAATGTCATCTGATGCAACTGATAAACTTATTTGATCCTTTTTAGCTGCAGCCAGCTCTTCATCAACACTTAAGCTGACACATATTTTCAAAATGCTGTGTCCGTCTGCTCTGGAAAACAAAGAAGGTTTTGAATTGCACGTCGTTGTGAGATTGATGATTGGATTTGTTTCATTTCTAGTTCTCAGGGAGCTCAGCTTGAGTTTGTTTTAAACACAAAGAAACCATGTCTTTAAAGACTGATGAGTGGTTGTGTTATTGAAATAAGTCAAACTCATATTTCTTGTTTGTCATCTGTTATTCGACATTTATCAAGAGTATCACTATAAAGTGGATTCTAATCAATCATCAGTAGTCTTCTATGGGAAAAGTCAAAGCTGTTCTCTGTGGTTATTGGCTTTATTCCCCTGTAAACCACAAGAAGCACCAGTAAGACAGCCCATTATGAATGATTTAGACCCGCTAAAGGTCACCGTTTTATGACCCATCCATCCCCACATCCAATCCTCACCTCAATTTAGAGAAGACTGAACATCACAAAGCATGACAGGAATTTAGACTCTGTGCTGCAAGTTGTTTTAGGGATTACCATTAACAAACACTGCGGAAATCACATGCGAGTATCCCCTCATGTGACTTCCTATTGCTTCTGTGAGCGTTAAAAAACGTTGCCGTGCCTTTTGATTTCGGCCAGCTAAAGTGCTTATTGCATTTTCTCTGCTTGATTTTGCTGCACGCAAAGCAGGACAGCGGGGATACCGAGTGAGGGAGAGGAAAAGGCAGAAAGAATGGAAGAGAAAGATGGCATGGAAGAGAATGAAAGAGCAACAAATCCCTGTCTACTTTCAACTCAGTTGGCCCAGCTGCTTTTTATTAGGATGCAGAGCTGTTTTTTTGGGAGGCATGGGGTCACTTGCGCAGACACTTTGAGTCGGCACTCAAAGGTATGGTGTGCAGATGCCGTCGTAACCGCTGCTCTCATTTATGGAGACCACTGGTCCAACATCTGCTTACATCTCTGCAATACATCTACTTGTTTAACTAGTATAGCTGCTGCTCTGTGAGCTTGGAGACTTTCTTACATAACCAGATCGCCTTTCTTCCTTCATGTTGGAGTGCCATGGATGAAAGGTTACTGTGTGGTTAGTTGAGATCTTGCAATGTTGAGTCACCCAAACCACTGTTGTGCATGTGGATGTCTGCGTAGTCTAGGATTACAACTGAGCGACATGCTGTACCGCATGCTGCTGATCTATCAACATTGATCTCAATTGATCAATTTACTTCATTTCACAATGAAACACACAAACATAAACACACATTCATGCACTTGTAGGTCAAGGCATACCAATACCTATTCTAGCTTTACTGGGCCTGTTTTCTATACAAAAGACAAGTCTGTGGTTTCAAGCAGGGCTGTAACGAAGCTTATTTAAATGTATAATAGAGGGAACACAGCTAAAAGAAGTTCTAAGTGCTGAGATGCTTTTGGGAAGGCAGACCAGAGCACTGATTCACTCCACCTGCCACCAGCACTCGGAGCCCAGATTCTGCCAAAGCCTCAGACCCACCACTGTTTTCTTTTACTCAGCAGTGTAGGAGTCCCACGCCTTTTCAAGACAATGATAGATCCCTGTGAAATTCCTCGACACAGACTTGGCTACATTGTCTAATGAATGCCACTCCACCCCGTAGGCCACCAGCGTGAACCTCATCATCATTTGGTCATCATTAGCAGAAAATGAACACATGTTTATGGTGCTGTAATGGATTGTGTACAGTTGTGAAACACTCACTGATCAAGCTTGACATTCATGATCAAAACTGCATACAGTCATGAGGGGAAAATCTTGTGTTAATCTCTTCCAAATGTGATGGACACCTGACAGGTCACATTGCTCTGTTCGTCAACCCAGAGTGTGTTAAGAATTATCATCCCCACATGGTGTCCTGTTTAAGGATTACAGCATCTGTCTGACCCTGCTTTTCCTCGTTCTTCTCCTCAGTCTCACCCAAGTGTGTCCACAATGGGAAGGAGTTTTCCGAGGGAGAGGTGTACCGCATGGACCCCTGCTGGCTGTGTCAGTGCCGGGGAGGAATCTCCTTCTGCTCAAAGGCAGAATGTGCTGAGCTGGACTGTGAAAACTTCTACATTCCCGACGGCGAATGTTGCCCTGTCTGCATAGGTAAACACATTAGCCTCATTACTTTGCTAAGATGACAGCATAAGTCTTTTTTCTTGCCAAACATTACACTATTCAAATGAGAGATTTGGAGCTGTACTTGTGTTTTTGCTCATAGAGCCAGTGGTGATGTGGCGTTAGGTTGAAGGCCTGCATGGCCAGCTGGCAGACTGTAAAGTGGATGCAGGAGAGCTAAAATTGATATAAAAATCCACCTTGTCTGGCTTTTACCTCCAGTGACCCTAACTTAATTGCTTCCTCATACAACCAGCTTCCACAGTTGTTAACATACCGGGCATACAAGAGGCACACTATAGCTCAAGCCATGGATTCATTTCCACTGGGGGTCTGAAGAACATTAAAGCGTTCTTTAGAGTGTCCGGCTTGGCTCTGTTCTATCTGGCTCCAGCTTAATAGGGGGGACCCACTCTCAAAAACATATGTGCTCGAAGCCAGGTAGAGAGCTCTGATACTTGCACTTGGGATAGTTAAAAAAAATAGGGGTTGCAGCACATATGGCAACCACATTACAGTCTGCCAAAAGCCAGTGGATGGAGACGGTAGCCAGTGTTGGCCTCTGCTTCATTGGCTCGAGTTGATCGAGCGCAAGAGAGAGAGTGAAGAAGAAAAAGAGCAAGACTGCAGAAGGATCATGTTAGGTCAATGTTGGAAGTACACCTGGTATATGGAGGCATTTAGATGGTATGGAATGCTTTCATCTTCTTATGGGAAAGCTGCTCTTACTTACCGCATGGCTCACTGCAGAGAACATTTCCTTTAATACTCTTAATCTGGATTAAGAGATGTTTTTAAGGCTATCTGGTTGTCATTATACTTCAAGCTAAACTGATCAATGTTTCTCCATCAACTGTAGATCAAATGACTGTGTAATGAGTAAAGGATTGCTTGAAATGTTTACCAGATTCTGCGGTTCCTCTTAACTTCATAGAGCACTCTAGTGTCTTTCAGCTAATTGTTCTGGTTTTACAGTCCATAAATTTGTTTTTGGTCCATTGTTACCAATCTCATCATTTTCATCAAAAGCATTGGCAGGCAGCTGGTTTTAGTGAAAAGACTTTGATCAATACACTCTTAGGCTACAAACTCAGCAGCAGACATCAGACACAACCGGGTGGTATAGCAGTTGAAAGCCAAGTATTTTTATCATGACTTGCTGGAGACTGAAAAAGGATCAAGAATGAAAATAAATGTTGGATTGAGACATGACAGTTGGCCAGGAACTAAAATACAAAAAAATACTACAATTGCAACATGTTGGTTGCATAAAGAGTATAAGGTCAACTTTTTTATCTTCTTCTTATCACTCCTGACCTTAAACTGTCAGAAGAACTTATGTAAAGAAACCTGACAGTCATCTGGGTATCGACTTACTTTTTTCAGTAAACTTGACAGGATTGTTTCTTTGAGGTTGTGCCACCTAGCCTGATGATGTTTTCATGGACTGAACACTTCAAAGCTGTCTGAACCAAAACATTCAACAATGTTGCATTCTGGGCAAATGGTGTTTGAAGCTTGATATGCCTGTAAGGAGTCCACTAGCTATGTGACAGTGAGCTACTAATATCTTTATCATTAGGGTTATGGTACAGCATATGTTAGGTCAGGTCTTTACAATGAGAGGCTTATAGGGAAGAGAGAGATAGGTCCATTCAATGTAATCACAGCCAGATGGATGGAACCTCAGCTACCAATCCTCAGCTCAGATCAGATAGGACAAATAGGACCCCTCTTCAAAGAAGCCAGCACTCTTAACCCTCTGACACACTTTCCCAAAGTCACAGCAACACTACAACACAGGGAATGAACAAAATGCTCAGGCCAACTCCTAACTTGCCTCTGTTTCCACTAAAAAGTGCATCAAAAACAATTAAAAGATTTTATAGTAAATGGAAAAAAGGTTTTTAGAGCAGGCTCAGGCCCTGTGTGTTGCCCCATGCTGTGCAGAATGGTTTTAAAGATTGGCTTTTAAACTGTCTCAAACTTTATGGTTCCCACTTAGGACTAATGGCTACAGATCTACTTTTTTTTAAAGGGCTTTCATTGCTTTGGAGGGAAATTTATTGTATCAAACACTGACCTAGCCTTTGACCTCAGGGGTCACAGCTGAAACTCACATGAGCTTTCAGCCAAAAGGTAAGTGGACTCTTTCGGGACCGGCAGTTTTAATGTCATAACCCCTGCTGTGTTTCCAATGATCACATCTCTCTTGGGATGACATGGTGATACCCTAAAACTCATCTGTCTCATTTCTACATAAATCCCTATACTGTGTATACTGTCACAAAGCCAGGGGCCTCTCCCCTTTATAAACGTAGGTAGGTCATCTACATTCAACTCTGTTCTCTTCGTAGCTCTTGGTGACGAGCCAGTTTCCATATCTTGTTAGCTCCCTCGTGGAGTATCCCGCTTCCTTCAGCTCTGCTCTCACTCTGTCTCTTGTTAATTCAATTACAGTAGAGGATGTTGTATAAGATACATACGTCTGTAGCTTTGGTTTTAAATTCCATTCATGGTAGCCAAACCAAACTATACATGTGACTTATACATGTGCTTAGAATCAGATCAAAGGTTCTCCTCCCCTCTCACTTCATTCTTTAACACATGTCTCTTTCTTCCCTCCCAGATGTAGAGTTACTGTCAATGGATAGCACTAAGGCCAGTTGCTGGGTGAATAATAAGCTGCGAGCCCATGAAGAGCAATGGAAAGAGGATGACTGCACCTTTTGCCAGTGTGTGGATGGAGAACCACACTGCACGGCGATGGCCTGCAAACAGAGCTGCCAAAACCCTGTCAAGATCCCGGGAGAGTGCTGCCCCTTCTGTGAAGGTATAGAGTTGGTCACCAAACTGAAAAGGACCTGTCTTTTATTATTATCACATCTAATATATAACTCTCTATAACACTATGAGGTACACTTTAGCCCACATACCACATGTAGGAGGCTCCTGTGGCCCCGCAGCTTTGCCACAGAGGCCATGTCGGCATGGGCTCATTAAAGAGGAGGCCACTGAGCATTCTTCAAGCTGCAGGGTTCTTTGTGTTCCTTTATTACCGCTGCCCGCCAAAATGAGACCCACCTGTGCGTGTGGGGCTGTGCTTTTAACATAGGACACTGCATAATTGAAGTGGATCATTTTTTTGTGAGCGTAATTAGTTACAGCTCGTTGGGCCGCTCCTCCCACCGAACGTGGCAAGAGATGTTTGACGG